>NC_084613.1:58186282-58486282 GCF_033978795.1 Nerophis ophidion
TCCGATTATGTTGTATGGATCTTTGATTAACCACCTGACATTAACTAATGCATTTGACCTACTTGTGCACTTTTTTACTCCAGACTTCTAAACTGCTACTGGTAAAAGCAAAAAGGAAGAGCAATGAATCTTTTTGAAATATATATTGCAGTAATCATCTGCAAATTTAACATCTACAAAAGTAAAACAAAAAATAAAGCACCCCTACATCTCTGGGTTCTTTCATATTATTTAATTTCCATTTATGGCAATGTGGCTAATCCTATTTCAGATACACAAAACTATAAAATATACACAAAACAATAAAGCCACAGTAGTAGAATAAATGACCAACTGTTGTGTGTCTGTTCAGGGAATCAGTTTCTGAGAAGTAAACTGTAACGTCTCGTTTTTATTTTTGCATAGTGGTCAATCACTCTGGACAGAAATGGAAATATTACAGTAACTGTTATACAGTTGACCAGTGGTTCCCAACTGGTGGGTCGTGACATAAAAGTGGATTGTGTGTAATTTTCAGTGAGTCGCAGTCGGATGTGTGCATGGAAAAAAAAAAGGTTTAGTGAGAAAAAAATCAAAATGTGGCAACAAAACCAGATATTTTTAGCCATTTTTCTGGTGACTATTAGTGAGTATTTTAGCAAAAGGCAAACCGACTAACAAGTTGGAGGAGGACTCACGACAGACATGGATATATATTTTTTTAAAATATAAATGGGGCAACAAAACCCGATATTTTCAGCCATCTTTCTGAAAACAAATACAGAAATGTTACTATTTTTTCTAGAAAAAAAAACAGATGCTTTAGCTGTAGCCATTTTTCTGGTGACAAAACAAGATTATTTTAGTCAAAGTCACACCGATTAACAAGACAAGTCTACTGTGCTATTTTTCTGTGAAATAAACTTGAATGATTTAAAAATTTGGCTCACGACTTGATGATATGGAAAAATGTTTTTCTTCCTGAAGATAAACCATTTGAGAAGCACTCAACTCACACATGCTTACTCAAAATCATCATTGATGCAGAGGTCCTGAGCAGAACCAGCAGACAATAACCAACATTATGTTTCATGTTCATTGGAAAGTCCCCCGACAGCTCGTACAGCAAATGAATATGTTTGTCTTGATACAAGCAATAACGTTAGCTAACTTAGCATCAACTTAAGACAATGATGTTGCCTAGCTAGCTAGGACTTCACTTACAGCTCTCATTCCTTGCTGCTTCTTCCCTGCTGAGGGCGAATAACTTTCTTAAATCCATTTAGGACTTACAGCTTGAGTCAAATCAAAATCAAAATAATGTAATTAACAAATTGTTGTTGGCTAACGTTACCTACCTCACGCAGTGATTCTCATCCTCTCTCTCTCTCTCTCTCTCTCTCTCTCTCTCTCAACTGAAGTCTCGAACTACACGTGAATAAATTACCACATTAATTAGCCATGTGCTAATTGTTACGTTGAGTGAATACAGTAGCAATCAATTACTATACTAAGTAGTATGTGCGCTGTTGTCTATGTTATGTAGACTTAAAACTCTGAAGCGTTTTTTTTTTATTGGTGAAATTTTTACTGGGGCACTGCAGATCAACACTGGGGCACGTGCCCCAGTGTAATTTGTCTGGCGACGCCCCTGGTCAAAATTATACATACAGCAATCTTAATATTTGGATACGTGCCCTTGGCAAATTTCACTGCAATAAAGCGCTTTTGGCAGCCATCCACAAGCTTCTGGATGAATTTCTGACCACTTCATTTGACCAAATTGGAGCAGTTCAGCAAAATGTGTTGGTTTTCTGACATGGACCTGTTTCTTCAGCATTGTCCACACATTTAAGTCAGGACTTTGGGAAAGCCATTCTAAAACCTTAATTCTAGCCTGATTTAGCCATTCCTTTACCACTTTTGACGTGTGTTTGGGGTCATTGTCCTGTTGGGACACCCAACTGCGCCCAAGACCCAACCTCCGGGCTGATAATTTTAGGTTGTCCTGAAGAAGTTGGAGGTAATCCTCCTTTTTCATTGTCCCATTTACTCTCTGTAAAGCACCAGTTCCATTGGCATTAAAACAGGCCCAGAGCATAATACTACCACCACCATGCTTTACGGTAGGCAGGATGTTTTTGGGATTAAATGCCTCACCTTTTCTCCTCCAAACATATCGCGGGGTATTGTGGGCACACAGCTAAATTTTGTATTCATCTTACCACAGAACTATCCTCCGGAAGGTCTTATCTCTGCCCATGTGATGATAGTGGTAGTATTATGCTCCTGGGCAGCCATCATAGCCCCCGGTGCAGAGGTCTCCTGCTGAGCAAATGCTAGAAATAACTATATAACTAAAATATAGTAAAAAGATCAAATAAATAAATACAATATACTAATATGATACAAAATATTTAATAAAATACATTAATATCACATAAATGTGTAGGTAAAAAATTAAATTCAATTGTCATGTGGTAAATAAAAGTTAATAAATTCTAAATAAACAGAGTTAAATACTACAAATCATTTAAACAATAAGAGTATTAATTAATTGCTAAGTTGAATAGGGTAGGTCTTGAGCTTGTTTTTAAAAATTGTAACATTCTCTGCAGCCCGGAGTATCTCTGGCAGGCTTTTCCACAAATTAATCGACACCTCCCGTCCGGACTTTTGGAATAATTAGAAGTCCGGATCCGGAAGACCTCAGTGACAGCGAGGGCTCATATGATAAAAAACAACACGGATAGATCAGAAGTTCCCAAGACCATTCAGGCATATACAAACCAGTAAAATCCATCCATTTTCTTACCGCTTTTCCCTTTTGGGGTTGCGGGGTATGCTGCAGCCTATCTCAGCTGCATTCGGGCGGCAGGCGCGGTACGCTTTGGAAAAGTCGCCACCTCACCGCAGGGCCAACACACAGACAAAACCGACAACATACACACTGTAGGGCTAATCCAGTGTTGCCAATAACCTATTGCCGGGTGCATATATTTGGAGGTAGGAGGAAACCGGACTACCCGGAGAGAACCCACGCGGTATCTGGAGAACCTGCAAAGCCCACACAGAAAGATCACGAGCCCGGGATCGAACTCAGGACCCTTGTATTGTGAGACAGATGCACTAACCCCTCTTTCACCGTGCTCCCCCAAACCTCAGTCATTGCCTGGTTAAGCTGGAGAAAGTGTTTTGACATCCAAGATTTAATAGCAAAAAGTGTATCCAAATGTACAGCTGTGTGCCATCAGCATAACTGTGGAAATTGAGTCCATGTCTCCTGATGACATCACCAAAAGGGAGCATATACAAATTAAAAATAACAGGGCCTAAAACCGACCCTTAGGGCACACCACATGCCATTTTATGGGGCTCGGAGGAGCATGTATCCATACCTACCAAGAATGTTCTGTCAGTTCCAGTTGTGCACAGTACCAGAGAGACTGACCTTAAAAGAATTGTGCGGTCTACAGTATCAAAGGTTGCGTTTAGATAAAATAGGACCAGCACTGAGACCCTTTGTGATTTGTAATTTACCCTTTGGTGGTTAAAAAGAGCCGTGTCTGTACTGTGGTTAATTTTAAAACTAGACTGATATTTCTCCACAACATTATTTTTACAAAAAAAACTCATGTAGCTAAATAAATAATAAGATAGGCTCTAGCACCCCTCGCGACCCCGAAAGGGACAAGCGGTAGAAAATGGATGGATGGATGAATGGAAAAACAAGTTTTCCTAAAATGTTATTCAAAAATAGTAGGTTGGACACTAGTCTAATACTAAATCTAAATTGGTTTTCTTCAGAAAGGGCTTCACCACTGCCGATTTAAAGACAGAAGGAAGTGAGCAATTCATCATGTTTAAAAGCTCCTCTTCAAAAACTCCATAAAATGTTTTTTTTTTTTTTTTTTTTTTTTGGATCAGGAATTGGGTGTAAAACACATGTGGTGGGTTTCACTTGGAGAAAACCCTCTCAAGCATCTCAGCATTAACCAGAAAAAAACTACCCAACGTTTCCTCAGATATGAACACTCGCTCAGATGTATTTAAAACCATAATTTTAACAGACAAAATGTCACTTCTGATATCAATCTGACCTCTGAAATGGTCTGCAAATTCCTCACAAAGATAGTCGGTTAGATAAACGATCATAGAAAAAAAGTGTATTAGCGAAGTATGTGTTTCTTGAATCATTTAATGCTTTATTGTAAATTGGTGATAAAATATTTGATGATTGTTACTTAATTTTTCCTCCGCCACACTGCACTTTCTTCTCAGCTCTTTGAGTTTGTTATTATTTCTCCATGGGGGAATAGATTTCATGCGTATTGGTTTTGTTATTACTGGAGCAACAGAATGAAGGCTTGCCACCAGCATAACTGTTAAGATATTTTATTATAAAATCACAAGGTGGAGGTAAAATCGAAGGAGGATATTCATCCAAAAATGTGATCAAATTTACAGCCACTTTAGAGTTTAGAAAGCATTTTTTTACTGTTCGCACCGATATCTCCCACTAAATAAAACCTGTGATATTAAAAAACACACAATTATGGTCAGAGGAACAATAGACAACACACAAGTGGACAAGCCATGAGGAATGATGCGGTCTGGGGTGTGTCCCCTGTTGTGAGTTGGCTGTGTTGCATGATGTTTAAAATCCACCCATCCATCCATTTTCTACTGCTTGTCTCTTCCGGGGTCGCTGGAGCCTATCTCAGCTGCATTCGGTTGGAAGGCGGTGTTTACCCTGGACAAGTCGCTATCTCATCACAGGGCCAACACAGATAGACAGACAACATTCACACTCTAGGGCCAATTTAGTTTTGCCAATCAACCTATCCCCAGGTGCATGTCTTTGGAAGTGGAAGGAAGCCGGAGTACCCGGAGGGAACCCACGCAGTGATGGGGAGAACATGCAAACTCAACACAGAAAGACCCAGGACCTTCGTACTGTGAGGCACATGTCCCACCGTACTGCCCAGTGTAAAATACATAACATTTGAAATATTTGAAAATTCCTGTAAAACAGGGTCTGAATTATTATTGATATGTAGGTAAAAATAGCTGGCTAAAATTATCATGTTATAAGATGTGTTGATGAAAAATATTTTTAAAAAACAACATTTTTTGGTGGTCTGTACACTGAGACACATACAATTGGAGGGTTGCTAAGATCAATGGCATAATATTCAAAGGTGGGGTACTGATTAAATAAAACGTGTTTGCTGGTAACCTCACTTGTGGTAATTGAAGCAGCTTTCCCAGCTCTCCTATATAACATGACAAAAGAAAGCTTGGTGGAGAGACCTCAGTGAGAACAACTGACACATCCATGCTTAGCCAATTTTCATTTAAAGATAAACAGTCCAGTTTATGATGTAAAAATATATTATCAACAATAAAAAGACTTGTTTAAGAGAGAATGAACAAATAAAAGTGCCATATTGGTGGTGACAGGAGCAGTTTTCACTGTTGGTTGTTGGCATTTTGGGAGACGTCTGAGGTTATCTGTGTTCACAGTGCTGATGAACTGGTGTGAACTGGTCTGCTATTAGGTCTACTGTGTGTGTGGTTTATTCTGAACACAAATTATAGATTTTAAATCACAATATGAATAATGCAATCATATTTCAGCATATGAAGCAATGTTGAATGAACACATTTTCTATATTTGAACATTGTGTTTATATTTTGTATACCATATATTTCGGATTATAAGTCGCTCCAGAGTATACGTTGCACCGGCCGAAAATGCATAATAAAGAAGAAAAAAAACCTATATATGTCGCACTGGAGTATAAGTCACATTTTTTGGGGAAATTAATTAACACCAAGAATAGACATTTGAAGGAAATTTAGAATAAATAAAGAATAGTGAACAACAGGCTGAATAAGTGTACGTTATATGACGCATAAATAACCAACTGAGAACGTGCCTGGTATGTTAACGTAATATATTATAGTAAGGGTCATTCAAATAACTGTAACATATAGAACATGCTATACGTTTACCAAAAAATCTGTCACTCCTAATCGATAAATCCGATAAAATATTCTTCCTTGATGTTGCTTCTAAACAACTCTGCCAACTCCAAAGGTATGCGCCACTTCCTCTTGTCATTTTCTGCTGCATATTTCACTTCGTCCAGCTTGTAATCAGCAGTACCTGATTTCCTTCTCGGTGCCCTTTTTGTTCAGCCCTTCTCAGTTTTTATATGTTACCGCCAACAATGAAATGATCCACTTTAATAGCTAATCTAGTAACATATAGCAGTTAGCATTCCATGACCCACAATGCACTTCTGCCATGACCCTCCCCCGCCGAATTCTTATTGGTTGACGTGTATGTGACGATTGCTGACGTGTGTGTGACGATTGCTGACATTTTCTTCCTCTCTTCCGCGAATGAGATAAACGATATTATTTGATATTTTACAGTAATGTGTTAATAATTTCACACATAGGTTGCTCCGGAGTATATGTCGCACCCCCAGCCAAACTATGAAAAAAACATAGTTTCGACTATGTTTCGACCCAACTCTCTCCTTTGAGCCACACATTAAAAGCATTACTAAAACGGCCTTTTTTCATCTCTGTAGTCCGAAAAATACGGTATATTTTTTTAAATAATGGTTTTATATGCGTTTATCCACACTGTCTATGTGGGCAATTAGGCTCCAGTGTAGATGACGTCACACAAAAGGGAGCGGCATATTGAAAAGTTGGCTTTTTAAGTACAGTTGGAATAGGATGGAAAATTCTTGTCATTGCACTTAAAAAATACAAAAACTTTTGTTTTTAGTACAACCTGTCTAAAAGGAAACAAAAATGATTCAGTCTTATCCTTGGCCCCTGGAGAGCGGGTCCAGACTGAGGACGAGGAAAAATAAAAAAACCTCATATCCTTAGCACACATAAACATGTGTGTAAGAGGGCAACATGAAAGAACACAAATGACATTAAAGACATTACAAGAGCAGAGCTGATGCAACCAGCTGCCACTCCAGCAATGCCACTTCTACACACAACCACAAAGTTAAACAACAAAAAAAACACATTACGCACACACGATTGCACCATGCATAAATAAGCAACCAAACAAAAACATAATTAAAACACACGTTGTAATGATGTTTAAATGAATCCAAATGTTGTTTTTTTTGACATACAAAACTCAAGACTTGGAATGTGGGGGACACCCGGCCCAGAGTTGTAACCATTAGGGGCGCTGCTTCACCGTGCATCATACTGCGGGGGTTGAGGCGGTGAAGGCGTGGGGTGCGTTTTTGCGTATCTGCATAGTGGTAGTCCATGGCTGATTGTGTGTCCATAAGGATGGCGGTCACTCCAGCCGGCGTCACAGCCTTTTACTTTATTCCGCAGAGTGACATCCCAGGTGTCTTTGAAGAAAGAGGGATTTCAGACCATGTGTTCCGCCCGATTGTAGCTGAGATAGGCGCCAGCGCCCCCCGCGACCCCAAAAAAAAGGGAATAAGCGGTAGAAAATGGATGGATGGATGTTGCTGTAACGTTGTCACTGGGTGTGTTTACAGCATGACGTTACCAAGGCCAGTTCAGAGGGAGCAAAATTAGGTAAGGATAGTTTTGGATGATGCCTTTCAATGGGTTTGTCTACTCGAGTTGTCCGTTCTGGCTCTCAAATTGGTCATAGGTTTACCTTGTAGAGCGGAAAGCTTCTCCAAGGTGTTATCCAGTTAGCGATTTAGCAAAACAGGCTCTTAGAAAGGTATGACAAAAAGAAATGAGAAGAAAAAGCTAAGTAGGAACGAGTAAATGAACCATGAAAGATAGTTACTTGGCGATTATTGAAAAATTAATTGATATTATAGAAAATAACTACACAAATATGATCACTTTATAGATTTATAAACTATATTTTAACGCATCTCGACACAATATTTTTGATCAACAGCAATATTAGATCATTCGTAAATCCTATCATCGCACATCTGTGATCTCTATCGCCCAGGGAAAAGTTGACTTATTGATTAGACGCCAATCATTTAAAAATGTTTTGCACATTAGTACATGGAACATTAGCTACTTCAAGAAATCCCTTGGAATCTCTCTTGGGGGCTTGGCTCAGTGGGATAAATGCACAACACACTTTAGCAAAAGGATTACATGTGCAAGTATGTATTTATTCTTCTCGCTCATGAACATCTGTGGACACAAAGACAGGCAAATCCCACAGGACAAGTTCAGACACTGAACCAATATCCTTAATCCATGTAGTGTTTTAGTGTTGTTCCTTTTGAGAAAAAATGTGTGTAGGTGTGTGTGTGTGTTTATGTCGCGGTGAGCAACGATTTAGCACAACAATTTGTTGCCGTGTTAATAACTCATTTTCCTTTCATATGCAAAGGATGAGGAGCCTATTCCTGGGATTAGTCACTGGCTGCAGCGGTGGTGTATGATCAGGGATAGTCTTTCATTTCGCTTGCTGGAACCTAATTATACAACTCACACTATGTATCCGTTACATAAACTCCTATTTCAGAGAAACTGTCTGAAATCTGATATGTTGCTGCCACTTTTAAATTCTGCATTGCCCCAGCGTGAAAGTCACTTGGAATTTTTCCTGTACATCTGTAAATTGTATACTGTTCTTGCAGTTATTGTTTTATAATTTGTATTCAAATGTAAAATAACACTTAGCGTTTAACAATCCATGTGAAACCTTTCAATCCGGTTTCAGGGCAAATCACTCTACTGTGACAGCCCTCGCAAAAATGACTAATGATCTATTGCTAACGATGGATTCTGATGCGTCATCTATGTTGCTGCTCCTCGATCTTAGCACTGCTTTCGATACCGTCGATCATAATATTTTATTAGAGCGTATGAAAACACGAATTGGTATGTCAGACTTAGCCCTGTCTTGGTTTAACTCTTATCTTACTGACAGGGTGCAGTGCGTCTCCCATAACAGTATGACCTCGGACTATGTTAAGGTAACGTGTGGAGTTCCCCAGGGTTCAGTCCTTGGCCCTGCACTCTTCAGCATCCACATGTTGCTCTAGGCTACATCATACGCAAACACGGTGTTAGCTTTCACTGTTATGCTGATGACACCCAACTCTACATGCCCCTAAAGCTGACCAACACGCCGGACTGTAGTCAGCTGGAGGCATGTCTTAATGAAATCATACAATGGATGTCCGCCAACTTTTTGCAACTCAACGCCAAAAAAAACGGAAATGCTGATTATCGGTCCTGCTAGACACCGACCTTTATTTAATAATACAACTTTAACATTTGACAAAGAATCTAGGTATTATCTTCAACCCAACTCTCTCGTTTGAGTCACACATTGAAAGCGTTACTAAAACGGCCTTCTTTCATCTCTGTAATATCGCTAAAATTCGCTCCATTTTGTCCACTAAAGACGCTGAGATCATTATCCATGTGTTTGTTACGTCTCGTCTCGATTATTGTAACGTATAATTTTCGGGTCTCCCCATGTCTAGCATTAAACGATTACAGTTGGTACATAATGCGGCTGCTAGACTTTTGACAAGAACAAGAAAGTTTGATCACATTACGCCTATACTGGCTCACCTGCACTGGCTTTCTGTGCACTTAAGATGTGACTTTAAGGTTTTACTACTTACGTATAAAATACCACACGGTTTAGCTCCATCCTATCTTGCCGATTGTATTGTACCATATGTCCCGGCAAGAAATCTGCGTTCAAACAACTCCGGCTTATTAGTGATTCCTAAAGCCCAAAAAAAGTCTGCGGGCTATAGAGCGTTTTCCGTTCGGGCTCCAGTACTCTGGAATGCCCTCCCGGTAACAGTTCGAGATGCCACCTCAGTAGAAACATTTAAGTCTCACCTTAAAACTCATTTGTATACTCTAGCCTTTAAATAGACTCCCTATTTAGACCAGTTGATCTGCCCTTTTCTTTTCTTTTTCTCCTATGTCCCACTCTCCACATTTCTGGTCCTCTCCAAGGTTCTCATAGTCATCATTGTCACCGACGTCTCACTGGGTGTGAGTTTTCCTTGCCCTTAGGTGGGTTCTTCCGAGAATGTCGTAGTCGTAGTGGTTTGTGCAGTCCTTTGAGAGATTTGTGATTTACGGCTATATAAATAGACATTGATTGATTGATTGAAAAAAAAAAAACAGCGGAACACCACTAATACCGTTCAATTCAGAATTCTACCAAAGTATTGCTCAATTTGTGTTTTACTTTTTAAAGTTTATTTCACAGTCTTAAAAATAGGGCCTTTCAGAAGAACATTTTAATCGAAAAACATATCGAGGAAGTTAAAGCAGACATTAGATCAACGGCGAAAGAGTGTAACAGATGTGCAAAAGTATGTTGGTAAACCTCACTTCACTCCCTAATGCCTTAAGAGTCGTAGTAGACAACAGGCTGACAGCTTGGGCTTTGTAGCTTCTTAGCTCGTGCTCTTGACTTTCAATCTGTAGATCTATAGTGTTTGTTCTCTGGACAATGTAAAGGAGGCGGCTCCAGGCCGGGTTACAAGAGGACAAATCATTTAGTTTTAGTAATTGATTTGAACTTATTTTCACATTTGGAAGACTATTAGGAATATTAAGAATTATACTTAAAGCACTACCTGTCCAACTAAAAAAGGTTTAATGATGACCCCTCGTATCAACTCTTCATTAGACCTTCTTCTATTAACCTCAAAGTTTGTTGTCAAGACCGAGTATTTTATTATTTGAATGTCTTAACTGTTTAAAATGTTCATATGAGGTTGACATTAGTAACTCAAATTATGTTTGCAATTTAAGCATGACAAAAAGCAGAGAAACAGCCTGTATCTCAAAATACTCTTAAAGGTGCTATATGTAATAATTTAATGTCAAGTCATCATTAAATGACCCTGATATGTCAAACGGTATTAATAAATCATGTTCTTTTCGAATACCTTTGTAACTGACAACAGTAGTTCAGTCGGGATATGCTCATTTCAAATTTAGATTTACAGCCCCGAAATGTTGTTGTTTTCATTTCGATGCCCCGCCCTCCTTCGTTGGACCAATTAGAAAGTCTGTTCGTGCGTTACATCCAGGTTGCAAGTTATGCACTGCCACCTTTGTCTGGCCACTGCCACTGGTAAACATGTCAGACCTTAGTAAATATAAAAGCCCTTGTTGCAATTCTCATCGTATTTATGACAAATCCAAGAACAAAACGAGGATTTGTATCGGGGATGCCTTTGAAAGATGGAAATGATTGAAGGAGCAAAATATTTTTGAATCTGACGCAAAACTTGCTAATTTCCTCCTTGATATGTAAATAAGGCATTTACGTTTTCTTGTTACTTGTAATAAATGGCAATGGACATTTTATAAACAATATTGTCGAAAACAGTCAATGACCTTGTCTAACAAAGCTACTATGTTCGTGCAACGAATGCTTAGGCTCAAAGCACCATCACACTAGCGTAGCTTAGCATGCTAGCCCGGTCAATGACACATCGGCATATAGGCTAACGAGGGAAATAGATGCCCGTTAGCCTGTATGTCGATGTGTCATCCAACTGACAGGTCAATATATATTTTCGACAAATAAAACCTACGCGAATATGGGTAGTGTCAATGCTTATTTCGTTCTCAATATGCCGATACGCTGAGGATATGCGTTCCAACATTAGCACGGCTAATTGCAGTTTCTGGTACTGTATGTGCATCAAACACATATGGGGTTGTATTTGCTTGGCACAATATAATGCATTACATGTAATAATTTTCTAATTTGTGAATGGACATGGTAGTAGGCTATATGATTTATGCGTAACATGGGTTATGCGTAACGTGGGTTGGCTCATAGAATCGCACTCTGCACTGAAAGATGGTGATGTGCGTACATGGAAGAGAATGCAGTGCGTCAGGTTGGATGCAACATGGAGTTATGCTGAACGAAATGTGGCGCTAATTTTACTGTTGGCCTTGGCTTGCCATCAAAGCAGGCCTATGTGATATATAATATATTAAACTGTACATAATTATTTCAATGGTGGTCCGTGCGGTAAAACTAAACATTTTAGCAGGATAATACCAACAATCGGTCCCGACTCCCGACGAAAATATTAATGCGAAACTTTACAAATACCTTTGGCTAATCAACATTAGTAAAATGTTGCATAATTACTTAGTAAACCATCTTGCAAGAAGCATAAACCTACAGCATAGGACTGGTCGATTGCCATTTGAAGTTCCTTGGAGTAGGATTTGTATTTGTCTAAGTACCTGGCAACCTAAATCATGGAGTGGGGGAGAAGACTACAGAATTTGGACCATGATTGCAGTACTGTTTCTGGCCACATTATGACACATGGCACCTTTAAGTAAAGGTCATTGTAAATTGATGGACCACTGTTAAGGACAAAAATTCAATCCGTTGGTATAAAATACACATCCAGTCTAAAATGATTAGTATATTGTAGTTTAACATGTATCACAGCGGCTGCAGGGGTTAGCGTGTGTGCCTCACAATAAGAAAGTCCTGGGTTTTATCCCAAGGGCTCGGGGTCTTTCTGTGTGTGTGGAGTTTTCAGCTTCTTCCAGTGACTGAGTGGGTTCCCTCCGGGTACTCCGGTTTCCTCCCACCTCCAAAGACATGCACCTGGGAATAGGTTGATTGGCAACACTGAATTTTCCCTAGATTGTGTATGTTGTCGGTTTTGTCTGTGTGTGTTGGCCCTGTGGTGAGGTGGCGACTTGTCCAGGGTGTACCCCGCCTCCTGACCAAAAGCAGCTGAGATAGGCTACATCCCCCACCTCGACACCGCGAGGGACAAGCGGTAGAAAAAATGGATGTATGTGTCATTGCAGGTTATTGCAACAGTGCCATGAAGTTAATAACCAGCAATATCATTTATCATCTGACTGTCCACTTGCCATGTTCCCCCCTGCAGAGGGTGAGATGTGGCATCCCCCCTCATATCACAATGTCATCCGTGTGCAAACAAGTGAGGTCTAATCCGCGCTGCATCTGACATCTGACAACGGAAACTAAGTGCCCAAACATTTTGTATTGACTGTTCCTCCAGTGTGGCAGTCACTGATGGACAGGAAAGGTACCAATGTTCTCCTCCTGGGAGGCTTAATCTGAACAAACCAAAATACCCCCAAGCACTCCACTGCCTTTGGTCACACAGCATGACTGGTGAGTCAGAGCGGTGCTTGCACACAGTGGATGTGTTGCTGGCCTCTTGATCCTTGCAGAATTAGCATAGTGGCATAATCCCTGCTGTTGAATTCGGGTTAATACATTTTGTGTATGTGCGTGTGTGAGCGAGCCAAGTTTGAGACGGAAAAAGTTTTGAGTTTAGGAAAGAAAAAAATCCTGCAATTTCCTTTGAAAGTGTTATCTGCTTTTGCTGCTAGGTGGCAGTGCAATGCAGTTGGTGTGTACAGACAGATTATGCTACTTCCTTGACCAGGACAAACTAGATTAGGAGGATAGTCCTAATTTGATGTCCCCTTTATCTTTTGTAAAGGAGTCTGTCTCTAATGAGTTCACATCTCGTGAGACATCCACACATTGTCTACAATTAACATCATTTAGGAATACATACCGATTAAACACTGATTCATACTTAAAGGCCTACTGAAATGAGATTTTCTTATTTAAACGGGGATAGCAGGTCCATTCTATGTGTCATACTTGATCATTTCGCAATATTGCCATATTTTTGCAGAAAGGATTTAGTAGAGAACATCAATGATAAAGTTTGCAACTTTTGGTGCTGATAAAAAAGCCTCGCCTTTACCGAAAGTCGCAGACGATGCCCTCACAAGGGTGAGGGCTCCTCTTGTTACGCCTGTTCGGCATCGTGGTGCCGGGTTCGATTCCCTCGAGGATGCGTCGAAATTGAACACAGCAAAGGTAAGGTTTAACTATTTATTTGAATAACAAAAGGTGCTAGAGAACAAAAATACTGGAGCTAAGAAAAGGCAAACAAAAGACGCTAGCATGAAAGCTAGGATAAACAAATACTAAACTAAACTGGCACATAGGCACACAAAGGGGAAAACAAAACATTTAGCATGAGAGCTAAGAATGAATAGAATTGCGCAGCGTGAGAGCTCGCGAGAATAATACAGAAATTGCATGTAAGCAAAAGCGCAAAGCAGATGTACCGTTGTGTATGAACATATTTGGATCCCAGACTGAACAACAAAAGATGCAGGCTTATATAAGGCAGGTGATTAGTGAGGACAGGTGTGCAGGGCCGTGAGTAGATAAGCTACCATGGTGACCGACTAAACAGGAAATAATAGGATCAGACGGAGAGTAAAAATAAAAATGGGTCAATAAACAATAATATGTGGTGGATCCAAAAATCGGATCTCAACACCTCTTGTACTCACATTGTTTTTAATGGGAGCCTCCAGCAGCAAGAGCTATTCGGACCGAGAAAATGACAATTTCCCCATTAATTTGAGTGAGGATGAAAGATTTGTGGATGATGATATTGATAGCGAAGGACTAGAAAAAAAAAAGAAGAAATAAATAAAGTAAAAAAAAAAAAAGCGATTGCATTGAGACGGATTCAGATGTATTTAGACATATTTACTAGGATAATTCTGGGAAATCCCTTATCTTTCTATTGTGTTGCTAGTGTTTTAGTGAGATTAAATAGTACCTGATAGTCGGAGGGGTGTGTCCACGGCTGTCTTGAGGCCAGGGTCTGAGGGAAGTCGACGGCAGATACAAGGACGGCACAAACTCCACCGATCTCCGGTAAGAGGCGACTTTTTAACACAATTTTCTCATCGAAACCTGCCAGTTGTCAAGTGGTCGGGATCCATGTTCGCTTCACCTCTCTGATCCATAGTAAAGCTTCACCTCCGGGAATTTTAAACAAAGAATCACCGTGTGTTTGTGTGGCTAAAGGCTAAAGCTTCCCAACTTCATCTTTGTACTTTGACTTCGCCATTATTAATTGAACAAATTGCAAAAGATTCAGCAACAAAGATGTCCAGAATACTGTTTAATTGCGCAATGAAAAGAGACGTCTTTTAGCCGCAAATAGTGCTGCGCTAATATTTCCTGACAGTCCGTGACGTCACGTGTACGTGTCATCATTCCGGGACGTTTTCAACAAGAAACTCCACAGGAAATTTAAAATTGCAATTTAGTAAACTAAACCTGGCGTATTGGCATGTGTTGCAATGTTAATATTTCATCATTGATATATAAACTATCAGACTGCGTGGTGGGTAGTAGTGGGTTTCAGTGGGATTTCAATGGGGATTTCAGAAAAAATTGGGAATTTGGGGAAAAGCAATATTTTTTTGAAAACTTGAATTTTAGAATGAGTTAAAAAGGTTGGTGTTAACATTTTTCAAATCGGTCGAGAAATGTTGAAGTAGTAACATGTTGAATTGAGAAATGGTATTACGGAATTCCTGGAATTGCGGAAAAAAACTGGAATTTTTCCAGTTCAAAAAACAACTTTGTTTTTTGTCCTGATTAAGAGGAATGATTTGACGGTAGAACGGTTGAAATGCGTTGAAAAATGTGAAAGGAGTAATCGCCAGGAAAAAGAGTGGCAATAGGGCTTTGGAAAAGCAGGAATTCTGGAAAATCCTGCAATTTTTGGTAAATTGGAAAATAAGAAGTTTAAATTTCCAGAATGGTGAAATGTGTTGAAGGGAAAATGGTTTGAATAGGTTGAACAATTTGGAAATGGTGGAAGTTTGAAAAATGGCCAATTCATTTTAAATGGGAAACATGTCCCGGAAAACCTAGGATTCTGGGAAATCTGGGAATTTTTGGAATTTGTCAAGGGAAATCCCACGATTCCTGAATAGGCTGAATAGTTTGAAGTTGGAATGGTAGAACGGGCCAAACTCTGGAGAAGGAGAAGAAGACGAATACATTGATACATTTATGTGTAGAAAACCAAGTGTGTGAATGCTTTGGGGCATCCACACAATTAACCGAAACAGTGACTTTTCTTATATAAAATGTAATTTTCATTAAAACGCTTGTCTTATTTATAATTGACATTGTCAAATGTCCTGTTGTTTAACTGAATGACAATGTTACCTAATGATGCTGACTGAAGTGTGGAGCCAGACATGATAGCTGCATTAAACAGTTTAAATAATGATGTTGTTTACTACACATTTATGTTGGTGTCACTGTACCTTGGTCTTATGCTCCAGATCCTTGTATTAACATGTAACCTTGATCAAACCAGCCTGTAATCTGTCTGGAGTCCTTCATCGTGCTTTATATAACCTTATTTTTATAGCTGGTTGAATTATGGACTGGAAAATTGTGTCTCTTTTGCAAAGTCTAGCAACCTACTAGTAAATGTAAAACACATGATTGCTCTCATGCAAAGGTAAAGATCACCCGCATTCCCACGTTTGCTTCCAACCGTCTGACCAGTGCCTTCAACATGACCACCCAGTTCACTGCAGAGTCGCATTAATCTGCCTTCATCTCCAGGAATCTTTTAACAGGCCTGTTGCCGACGTTCATGGTCACTTGTGTGTCTTTACACCCACTAATATGAACTACCCTATGTCGTAAGACAGCCTGTGGAGGGTTTTATTGACAAGTTCACTCATAACTCACACTATTGGCGCTTCACAAGCCGTCAGCTGTTACGGCTTCATCCATCTCTTCCACGGAGCCCTGCAGGTGACCTGCTGATAAATCGCACGTGGGGCCTTGCGAATCTCTCCAAGGACAAAATTAGATCTGTATGTACCTGTCAGACTTATGAAATATATACACGTTCATTTTTCATTGCTGCTGCACTAAGGGTTTACCTTACCAAAAACCTTGAAGACAGTCTACCAATCCACCAAGCTACTCAATGAAATAAGTACTATGTGTTCTATGCCATGCCTTGTCTTTACTGCTTGTTCAATATCATCATCCAGGCAACCATTGTGAATCCTGCATTTCCAGTTCGAAGCAGCAGGCAATTTCGGACACAGATGAGAGCAGCTGGTGCACATTTCTGGTGCACATAGCCGCCGGCATTTTCTGCTCGAGGCTGATAGTGTTTGTTTACTTCAGACAGTTTCATGCTGAGGCCTATGTCTGTCCAATCCTTGCAGTAAAGAGCAGCGTGTTGGTGCTTAAGCTCTGATCAGGAAGTAGTGTGGTGCAAAGCAATCTTTTTGATGCCTGCTTTAGTCTCTGAAGGGAACTGCAGAGGTCAGCAATAGGAAGATGTGAGCCATTTGGGCATGCAGCTTCATTCTTTGGAAACCATTACCATTGGAAATGCAAGGTAGGTTGTCTTTGCAGACAAATACTTATTTTCCAATTATCCTAAGGCAGGGGTCGTCAACCTATCGACCGCACTCAACCAGTAGATCTTTGGGACTTTTCTGGTAGATCCCCAAAATTTTAGGGAAAACATTGTGACGTCAGTGGCCTACCTTCTAAGTGTGTGACCAATAGACCTGCCTAAACCCCCTAAATGGGAACTGCACGCCTCGCCACTCTTTAGGCATGCCTGCCGCTGGGGTTGACACCGGTTTGTCCCGCAAATGTGCATTGCCTAGCTGATCAAGTTGTGGCAATGCATTAAGGCCGACTGTTGCAACACATCAAATATTTTTTTTAGCATACATAATCGAAAAACTCACCCTTCAAGAACGACCACCATTGTTTTCCCCTGACTGGAAGCTAACAGGCCAAATAGAGACCGTGAACACTACTCCACAGTATTGATTTTTTGTTGACTTACTGTGGATACAAGACACTGCACTTACATGTGGAAAGGAAGTGATTTTATAATAAAACCAGGCGGTCAGCTAAAGAGGGACTTGTCTGTTCATCCCCTTTCAATCAAACACAAAAAACCTGTCAAGTATAAAGCTGATTTTACGATTTACAGTGCGGACGTACCACAGCCATTTGACTCACATCCTCATATGTGACCACGGGATGAACAAATCGACTACTGCGACACTAGCGGCTGGCTTCTACAGCAGGGGTGCCCAAAGGTTGGGCCAGGTGCCTGTGAATTGCTTGTGATTGTTGCATCTTTCTATCCGTGAATTCGTGGCAGCTTTTTCAAGACAGTTGTAGAAAAAGCCAATTTATAATTTTCCTGTACAATTTTGAATTATTATTATGGGGTACCCCACCTTCCGTTCGATTGTAGCTGAGATAGGCACCAGCGCCCCCCACAACCCCAAAAGGGAAAAACGGTAGAAAGTGGATGGATGGATGGGATTATAATCCCAGAAAGAAGCACCACCACTATTTACTGTTTGCAAATTGCAGACAATTTCTATGTTTTCTTACACTTGAAGTGTTTGTCTATATTAAACATTTGTTTATGTTCCACCACATTTACTCACACTTTACTTTAGCACTTTATTAACCGTTGGGAGCGATCTACAACGATCATTTTGTGTTGTTTTAGGGGAGAAAATGAAAGTTTGCCATCACACATCAACATCTCTGTCATGTAAATACAGCCTCCTTGCTTGGTCGAATCTCTTCTTAATTACCTTACCCTGGATAAATGTATGAATACATGTAACACAGAAAATAAATGTTTATAAAAAATGGGACCCAGCATCAAAGGTTAGAATTGGGGTTAAAACACCAAACATGATTCCCAGGCGCAGCCACCGATGCTGCCCACTGCTCCCCTCACCTCCCAGTGGGTGAACAAGGGGATGGGTCAAATGCAGAGGACAAATTCCACCACACTTAGTGTGTGTGTGACAATCCTTGGTACTTTAACTTTAACTTGATTACCCACTTGGCTTAACATTGTAGACAGGAACCAATGTAGGTACGCGTTGTTTCTGTTTTGTCTCACAGGTAGCAAACATATGTTTTGATTAGACAGTTGACTTGCTAGTATAAACGTTGCTCAAAGACACATTTAATGGGTCAAAATTTGAGGGGAGAACTTGCGGGCTTAAGACAGTTCCGAGGGCGCGTGGGATTTGTGGAGATTGGTAGAATTTAGGCAAATGGATGCAATTGAGAGAGCCTGCTGACCAACGGCATCTCTGTCTGGACTGGAGCCTGCAATGCCTCAGACTGGAAGTCTCTCCAGAGAGTGGTGAGGACGGCGGAAAAGATTATCAGGACTCCTCTTCCTCCTATCCAGAAGATCGCAAAAAGCCACCGCCTGACCAGGGCTCAGAAAATCTGCAAAGACTCCTCCCACCCCCACCAAGGACTGTTTTCACTGCTGGACTCTAGGAAAAGGTTCCACAGCCTCCGTAGCAGAACCTCCAGGTTCTGTAACAGCTTCTTCACTCAGGCCGTAAGACTCTTGAACGCATCATAATTAAATTATCCCCTCAACTCCCCCAAAAATTGATTAACTCACTGGAATAAAAAATACAATATAACATACATCCATAAACATGGACGCATGTGAAAAAGTGCAATGTATTTATCTGTACAGTAATCTATTTATTTATATCAGCACCTTATTGCTTTTTTTTATTTTTATCCTGCACTACCAAGAGCTAATGCAACAAAATTTCGTTATAATTGTACTGTAACATTTCAAATTTGAATGACAATAAAAAGAAAGTCTAAGTCTAACTGCGACTTTGGGATATACTGGAAAGAATGATTAAAAAACACAAACATTTGTCTTTAAATATGTATCATTTTTAAAGCCTTCCTACATAGAGTGAAGTGAAGTGAAGTGAATTATATTTGTATAGCTCTTTTTCTCTAGTGAGAAAAAGATCTTCTGTATGTCTGAATTTCCCCTCGGGGACCAATAAAGTAAACGATTGAATAATTAAACGATTGAACATAGATGTACAGTACATGTATAAAATGGCACTTCAGCAAAGACTGATGTCGTACATCTGAAGCAGCTACTCAGTCATGGCATTTTGAAGAGAAGAATTTCATAAAATAATTTTCTGTGCCCACTTATTGCTGGTCACACTATGCATATAAAGTGTCGCATACACAGCCAGTCCGAGAGCCGGGTCTCTGATTAAGTGGAGAGGAGAATCCCCTTGTGCATGAATGGACCTGTAATTAATGGAACAGAACAAACAGTCCTCATGAATTATGCAGTGTCATTCACCAAGTAGATTGCCACCAGAGGAGCTGAGCTGCTGAACCTGAATAGCATAAAATACATATTTAATTACAACATTTACATTAAATTAAGCAAGTACAATGGTGTTTACCCATGTTTTATTGGCAATACTTAGTAATCTTATTTTCCCCAAACATGTATCGAATTTTGTAAAAATGTGTAGGCAAGTAATTCATATGGTCTCATTCATGGGTGCAATGCAGTGGAAAACGCCGCTCTATTATAGCAACGGTCAAAGTTAGAAATACCACAAAGCATATTTTATGATAGTTTAGCGAAAGTGGATAGTGCAACCCCCATTTTGTCATGTTTCATGTGTCAGGTAAACCATGACAAATGAGGCCGTATGAATCCCCTTTCTATTATAAATACAGCAGGCATCATTTTTTTTTTCTTTTTAAGGTCAAGGCAAGTGTTCCCTTAAAGGAGGGTACACATTTTAGGCCACCAGGCAGGGACTCTAAAGCATGCATGCATATATAAACTTGTCAGCTTTTAGTCATGTTATGATGCCTTTATTTATATTTTCACATTTGGATAGAGGGGAGTTTTTTTATTGTTTTTTTTTTTTTTTTAATTTAAGTTATGTACATTTATATGTATACATTGATGTTGTGTCAGGACAGAGCCATTACGAGTTTGAGTTAAAATATGTCGTATATGAATTAAGTATACGCAATAAAACATTCTCAAAATGCTGTGTCGCATGAATGGTTTTTGAAGTAATACCTTTGTGATGTGAAAAAACACAATTAATGTATAAAAACCTTGTGTTTGCTTTTTCATATTAAAATAAAACCCAAAGCAGTTTGGCTAATGAAGATGAAGTGTATTAAACAAGACCCCAAAAGGGACAAGCGGTATAAAATAGATGGATGAATGTTTTCTCTTGGTTCAGTACAACAGTTTGGCCAACGAAAATAAAAGAGGATACACAATCTTCAGAGCCTGCATTCATTTGGATGAGATGACAAAACATGTTAGCTAGTACTGATGTTATTTGAACACTGATGCAGTTTGCAGTTAAATAAAGGACAAGTGAATATCCCAGTAAACAAAATAAATACTTTATAACAGTGGTCCCCAACCACCGGGCCGTGGCCCGTTTGGTGCCAGGCCGCAGAAGAATTTTTTATAAATTTTTATTAAAAAACAAAAAAAACAACAACATTTTTTTTTTTTTTTTTTTTTAATTTTTAATTAAATCAACATAAAAAACACAATATACACTTACAATTAGTGCACCAACCACAAAAACCTCCCTTTTTCATGACAAAAACTTCCCTTTTTCATGACAAAGGAAAAAAAAAAAAAAAAAAAAGGACCCCACCCCCCACTTCGGGCAGCGGGACAAATTATTAAGCGTTGACCGGTCCGCGGATACAAAAAGGTTGGAGACCACTGCTTTATAAACAAGTTTTGACAACATTTACGACACATCACCTGCTGCAAAACATCACATAGTTTTCTCCTTCGCTGTATACTTTTAGTATGGGGACAAGTGTCTCTAATATTGTCCACACCTGTCTCGATTTGAACACAGCAGTGCGCTCTTGAACGCACAACAGGAAGCGAAGGAAAAACGACGTGAAACCAAGCGCTTGGCTCCATTTACTCCGAGGAGAAAACAATCTCCAGAGCAAAGTTCGTGTCGTTCGTCCGCCGATATTATCAAGCCAAAAGACGCTAGTGCGCATGCGCCTAATTTAATGTTGCCTATAATGCATTAATAAATGACGTTTTTTCAGTAATTAAAAAAATAGACGGTATTACTAACCGTCTGGAATTTTATCGCAAATTATCAGTATACCGTGTACCGTTACATCCCTAGATCAAGTAAAAAGTCAAGGGCAGTCACGGTTCATGTTCTTGCCGCAAATGTTGGTCAATTTTTTAGGGCTTACAGCAAATGACGAGGGCGGTCGCGGCAATTGCCACAGTTCGAGCCCTGATACAGGTAATGCTGCATAACAGTTGACTTAATTATTCTACACAGTTATAGGGTGTTTATGATTTACTGCATATTCCAACATTATTTTCATCCACGTCAATGTCCATTTATATCTTTGGTCTTTGTTTTTATTTGTGACAATGGCATTGATTAGCATAATTAAGACCTACTTACAGTTTTGCCTTATAACAATATACCAGTTTTATTAGCTAAAAGCCTAAATAGCTGCTTGTTAGTCAATAATTAATAGGTTATCATTTAGCAATAGTAACAATGGAAACATGGAACAGGAACGTTACAGTGTCTAACATGTCACTGTAGCCTACGGCAGTGGTTCTCAAATGTGGGTACGCGTACCCCTGGGGGTACTTGAAAGTATGCCAAGGGGTACGTGAGATTTTTTTTTTTAATATTCTAAAAATAGCAACAATTCAAAAATCCTTTAAGAATATTTATTGAATAATAATTCAACACAATATGAATGTAAGTTCATAAACTGTGAAAATAAATGCAACGATGCAATATTCAGTGTTGACAGCTAGACTTTTTGTGGACATGTTCCATAAATATTGATGTTAAAGATTTCTTTTTTTTGCGGAGAAATGTTTAGAATTAAGTTTATGAATCCAGGTGGATCTCTATTGCAATCCCCAAAGAGGGCACTTTATTTTGATGATTACTTCTATGTGTAGAAATCTATATTCATATTTGAATCACTTGATTATTTTTCAACAAGTTTTTAGTTATTTTTGTATCTTTTTCTTCCAAATAGTTCAAGAAAGAAACTACAAATGAGCAATATTTTGCACTGTTATACAATTTAATCAATCAGAAACTGATGACATAGTGCTGTATTTTACTTCTCTAGCTCTTTTTTTCAACCAAAAATGCTTTGCTCTGATTAGGGGGTATTTGAATTAAAAAAATGTTCACAAGGGGTACATTACTGAAAAAAGGTTGAGAACCACTGGCCTACGGTATATAAGGGATTTAGCTCTCCTGTCACATGACAGCCTTGAAAGCTTCAGGATTTAGAGTGTATCTGTAAAAAAAGAGTGAACCAAAATCCAAACATAAAACATATGTTTCACTTGTACAGTAAATACAAGTTTTACTCAAATATATTGCGTAATGTTAATTTATTAATGCAGTTTTTTTTTTTTTGGTTTCTGTTAAAATAAACCTACATTAAAATTGATGGTCGATTTGTGTTTTTTCACAAGGTTTAGTTTAAAATATCATGACTTTATACTGATACAGTCCAGTGAAATGGTTTTACTAAAACTGTTTAGGATATGATATGTATAATATGCCCTAAAGGGCTGCAGAATGTTTTTGAACAAATAAAAGCCATTACAGGAACCCTGCCTTCCTGAAACATTGACACTTGCTTTTGCATTTAGATTGAATGCTTTTGGCAACAATAACAAACATGCTAAAAGGTTGCTAATGCAGCAATCTTGTAGGTTTCCTGAGGCATCAAGGAGCCGGTGGCAGCTAAAATGTTGCAAAATGGAAAAGACATGGTACTACCTTACCGAGCTTGCTTTTGAGGTCTTGTCCCCGGTTTTGCAGAGTAATCTCGCTGAAGGCTGTTATGGAATGTTTGGGTATGATCCTTGTCCAATAATTCATGAATCCGTCTGCCAGAGCTTTCATGGTAGTCACAACTCCACAGCAGGTCTGAAATACATAATTACAAATGTCCTTGTTTCTCTCCACGACAAAAACATCTATGCAGATATGTTTAGACGAAAGCAGTATGTTTATAAACGCACCTGGGGTATTTGCAGCTGGTTGACATTTAACCCAGTTCTAGACATACTAATTGAGATTTCACCGTAGGAAACCAAAGTGTCACTGGGGAACGTTAAGTGCTGCAGGCGCGGAAAATAAGAGTCCGCTAAGGGCAATATGGTGGAATGAAATCAACCTTAAAAGAGCAATAGCATCTCACACTAAAATGGTGCTAAATTACATCTATTGTGTCAATTATTTTGACCCTCATGTCACAATGTGTGACCTCGACATTGATTCCCTTCACATAGTTTTGTCCACATACTGGTGTGTTATGAACATGCACTACATATGGTTCTTTTAAAAACCAAGATGCAGTTTGGAAATTGTATCTGTCTGTGATATTACATTGGTCTACTGTATTTTGCCCTTCTTTCACAATTTTCCTTTACTCACAGCAGGCAGAAAGCAGTCAACATTTTTTTCCTGGCCAAAACATTTTTCTTGCACCAATTTCAATTCATTATTACCTTTTATCATCCCTCCTTTCCCGGGAAATGTACGTTTTGGTCAAATGCAAATGTTGACAGATGAAAATCTGACTACCTTGTAATTTTTTTGGATCACTTTAAGGGGATGGGGAAAGCTCTTTTTTTTTGTTTTATTCATATTATATAAAAACACTGACACAACCCCAGGTTTTTGTGCAGTTAAATAACTCATTTTACCAGTGAGTGGTTTTGTAAAATTCACACTTTGAAAGTCCCCTTTGGTAAGGAATTGTACTTAAAAGGACATGGTTCGGTTACTTATGCAGTTATTAATTATTTGACTAAAAAACTCAATAGCTGGCAAGACTGAAAAAACAAGGTCAACTTACTTTATATTTACAAATTCCCATCCATTTTCTACCGCTTATTCCCTTTGAGGTCGCGGGGGGCGCTGGTGCCTATCTCAGCTACAATCGGGCGGAAGGCGGGGTACACCCTGGACATGTCGCCACCTCATCACAGGGCTATATACAAATGCTGTGCTCTAATTACTAAAATATCTAACTAGTGGTTGATAAATATTGATTAAATGAATTTCCATATGACGGCAATAAAATGTGGGCATTATCATACTACAGAAATCTGCAGTGGTATGAATATAGACAAAAACACACCGAGGGCTTTCTTGTTAAACTTGTGATGTTTAAAAGTCCGACGAGCTTTAGAGTGGACACCCCTGATCTAGTAACAAAACAATGCGAATATAATTGTACTCTTGAGGGCCGCCTTGTAACCGCGGTGTGCTCAGCAGCCCCTTATTTCGCTTATGCCCAGTAGGTAAATACATTTGGTTTTCCATACAACTACGAAAAAAAACGCCAGATAATTTGTCCTTTAGTAGGTGCCCTTTTGGGGTCCTTTTACACACACCATAATAATACCCTTATATTAAAGCTCATTTTGTCCGACTATGGTAGCCATAATGCTTCGATAATCCATCACGTGGTGCGTACTAAAACATTGTGAAAGATATTTGAGTGACTTGTGTAATGTTCTATATTCCCGATGAAACATTTTTGGTGTTGCTTTATTGAACAAGCGTCATCCTGCAGTCCACACGTATCTCTTATGTGTGACTGCCATCTACTAGTCACACTTATTATTACACAAAACAAAATTTCTTGGAGGTTGGTAAACACAACCAAATTTAATACATACATTAGGCGGATTGGGTTAACAGGCACACTGTCGATTTTTGAAAGATGATTTTAAGTGTGCCTTATAGTCCGAAAAATATGATACATGTACATGATGTTAAGGTAACGTGTGGAGTTCCCTAGGGTTCGGTCCTTGGCCCTGTACTCTTCAGCATCTACATGCTGCCGCTAGGTGACGTCATACGCAAATACGGTATTAGCTTTCACTGTTATGCTGATGACACCCAACTCTACATACCCCTAAAGCTGACCAACAGGCCGGACTGTAGTCAGTTGGAAGCGTGTCTTAATGAAATTAAACAATGGATGTCCGCTAACTTTTTGCAACTTAACGCCAAAAAACCGGAAATGCTGATTATCGGTCCTGCTAGACACCGACCTCTATTTAATGATACAACTTTAACATTTGACAACCAAATAATAAAACAAGGTGACTCGGTAAAAAATCTGGGTATTATCTTCCACCCAACTCTCTCCTTTGAGTCACACATTAAAAGCGTTACTAAAACGGCCTTCTTTCATCTCCGTAATATCGCTAAAATTCGTTCCATTTTGTCCACTAAAGACGCCGAGATCATTATCCATGCGTTTGCTACGTCTCGTCTCGATTACTGTAACGTATTATTTTCGGGTCTCCCCATGTTTAGCATTAAAAGATTACAGTTGGTACAAAATGCGGCTGCCAGACTTTTGACAAGAACAAGAAAGTTTGATCATATTACGGCTGTACTGGCTCACCTGCACTGGCTTCCTGTGCACTTAAGATGTGACTTTAAGGTTTTACTACTTACGTATAAAATACTACACGGTCTAGCTCCAGCCTATCTTGCCGATTGTATTGTACCATATGTCCCGGCAAGAAATCTGCATTCAAAAGACTCCGGCTTATTAGTGATTCCTAGAGCCCAAAAAAAGTCTGCGGGCTATAGAGCGTTTTCCGTTCGGGCTCCAGTACTCTGGAATGCCCTCCCGGTAACAGTTCGAGATGCTACCTCAGTAGAAGCATTTAAGTCTCACCTTAAAACTAATTTGTATACTCTAGCCTTTAAATAGACCTCCTTTTTAGACCAGTTGATCTGCCGCTTCTTTTCTTTCTCCTATGTCACCCCCTCCCTTGTGGAGGGGGTCCGGTCCGATGACC
The DNA here is from genome assembly GCF_033978795.1 of Nerophis ophidion. Classification (NCBI taxonomy): domain Eukaryota; kingdom Metazoa; phylum Chordata; class Actinopteri; order Syngnathiformes; family Syngnathidae; genus Nerophis; species Nerophis ophidion. The sequence goes on from NC_084613.1 coordinate 58,212,883, forward strand.
ATGGATGAAGTACTGGCTGTCCAGAGTCGAGACCCAGGATGGACCGCTCGTCGGGACCCAGGACTGACCGCTCGCCTGTATCGATTTGATCTTAATGTAGTGTTTGACTTCCGGTTCCGGGTCAACGTGAATGACTGCTCGCTGACTGCTCTTGTTACAAAAAAGCTAAGTATCGTTCTATCTGTGTGATTTTAACTGTTTTGCAGCTTTATTTACAACTTATCGAACATATTTAATAGTTCAATTTAACTTGCAAATCACCCGATCTCTGTCTCACCACTTCGCCCTCAGCTAGCTAGCTGCTAAGCTAACGAGGCTAGCGGAGAAAGGCAGCGCCGGTCTGAAGGAAGCTTCTCCCCCGCCACCGTGACCACCACTTCCCGAAGACAGCTGGCACCCCCACTCGGCGACGGAAAGTTTCTGTGAGTATGGCTTCCTGCGCTTCGTGCACTTTACTCATGGATAGGTTGGCTTTGCTAGAGAGCCGTGTCCGCCAGTTAGAGCAGTGTAATTTCGTAACCTTAGATGTTGCGGACACATCTGCTAGCGTTAGCTGTAGCGAGCTAACTAGCCCAGCTTGTAGCAGCCCTAATCGGCCTACAAGCTACGGTGTACCGGTTGAGACGCATAATAGATTTAGCCCTTTAGCTAGTCCTACACCCCCAGTCTACCGGGCACCACACTTTAGTCATAGGGGACTCCATCACCCCGAAACATAAAGCTTAGCAAACCAGCCACAATTAAGTGTATTCCCGGGGGCAGAGCACCTGACATTGAAGCTAATCTTAGGGAGCTAACTCGCAACAGATCTAGTAAACACGTACGGCAGGCTAACCGCACCACTAGTTATGCGAATATAGTAATACACGTTGGCTCCAATGACGTTAGGATGAGACAATCAGAGATTACAAAGAGAAACATAGCCAGGGCTTGTAATCTCGCCAGAAAGATGTCCAGGCATCGAGTAATTGTCTCTGGCCCCCTGCCTGGGAGAGGCAATGATGAGAGGTATAGCAGATTAGTCTCTCTTAACAGGTGGTTGGATAGCTTCTGCAGACAACAGGGATTTACGTTTATTGATAATTGGCCCTCTTTCTGGGGCAAACCTGGCTTGCTGAGGAGAGACGGCCTTCACCCTAAACAGGAAGGCGCTATCCTCTTGTCTCGGAACATAGACTTCGCATTGAGCCACATTTGACTAACTGCACTAGAGCAAGCCCGGTCACAGGCAATTACAGAGCCTGCTAGCCTGGGTATGGAGTCAGTTAAGTTAGAACTAGCCAGCGCCAGGCTGGATGATCCCTGTACACATAGCAATTTTCGTAGAATAATACACAACTCACAAAATGTTTTTTCTACTGTGTCTATGACTACGTCAGAGTTAGACATGCGTTCTACTGAGGTGGCAAATTATGATGCGTTCAGTTTATCGCAGCGCCAAGTAGACAATCTGAAAATTCCCGTCATATGAATTCCTAGATATGGTCGTAATTATTTTAAGTACACTGCGCATAATAAACGCAACATTATTAATATTGCTACTACGGATAATTTTATCAAGAACTCCTTAAAACAGCCCACTACCTATAATATGGGCTTTCTAAACATAAGATCTTTGTCCCCCAAAACGTTATTAGTCAATGAGGTCATTAGAGACAACAACCTTAACGTCATCGGTCTTAGCGAAACCTGGCTTAAACCAGACGACTTTTTTGCGATAAATGAGGCATCCCCTCCTAACTATACGAATGCGCATATTGCCCGTCACCTCAAAAGGGGAGGGGGTGTCGCACTAATATACAACGAAAACTTTAACTTTAGTCCTAACTTAAATAATAAATATAAATCGTTTGAGGTGCTTTCTATGAAGTCTGCCACACCTCTGCCTCTGTGCCTGGCCGTTATCTACCGCCCCCCAGGGCCCTATTCGGACTTTATTAGTGAATTCTCAGAGTTTGTTGCTGATCTAGTGACGCACGCCGATAATATAATTATAATGGGGGACTTTAATATCCATATGAATACCCCATTGGACCCACCGTGCGTGGCGCTCCAGACTATAATTGATAGCTGTGGTCTTACACAAATAATAAATGAACCGACGCATCGCAGCGGTAATACGATAGACCTAGTGCTTGTCAGAGGTATCACCGTCTCCAAAGTTATGATACTCCCGTATACTAAAGTAATGTCCGATCATTACCTTATAAAATTCGAAGTTCAGACTCATGTTCGGCAAGCTAATAATAATAATAACTGCTACAGCAGCCGCAACATTAATGCTGCCACAACGACGACTCTTGCGGACCTACTGCCCTCGGTAATGGCACCGTTCCCAAAGTATGTGGGCTCTATTGATAACCTCACTAACAACTTTAACAACGCCCTGCGCGAAACCATTGATAGTATAGCACCGCTGAAGTTAAAAAAGGCTCCAAAAAGGCGTACGCCATGGTTTACTGAAGAAACTAGAGCTCAGAAATTATTATGTAGAAAGCTGGAACGCAAATGGCGCACGACTAAACTTGAGGTGCACCATCAAGCATGGAGTGATAGTTTAATAACTTATAAACGCATGCTTACCTTAGCTAAAACTAATTATTACTCAAATCTCATCCGCATTAATAAAAACGATCCAAAATTTTTGTTTAGTACAGTAGCATCGCTAACCCAACAAGGGACTCCTTCCAGTAGCTCCACCCATTCGGCAGATGACTTTATGAAGTTCTTTAATAAGAAAATTGAACTTATTAGAAAGGAGATTAAAGACAATGCGTCCCAGCTACAACGGGGTTATAGTAACACAGATACGATTGTATATACGGCGGATACTGCAAATATCCAAAATAGTTTCTCTCGTTTTGATGAAATAACATTAGAAGGATTGTTACAACGTGTAAATGGAATAAAACAAACAACATGTTTACTTGACCCACTTCCTGGGAAACTTATCAAGGAGCTTTTTGTATTATTAGGTCCATCAGTGCTAAATATTATAAACTTATCACTTTCCTCGGGCACTGTTCCCATTGCATTCAAAAAAGCGGTTATTCATCCTCTCCTTAAAAGACCTAACCTCGATCCTGACCTCATGGTAAACTACCGACCGGTGTCTCACCTTCCCTTTATTTCGAAAATCCTCGAAAAAATTGTTGCAGAGCAGCTAAATGAGCACTTAGCGTTTAACAATCTATGTGAAACCTTTCAATCCGGTTTCAGGGCAAATCACTCGACTGAGACAGCCCTCGCAAAATTGACTAATGATCTATTGCTAACGATGGACTCTGATGCGTCATCTATGTTGCTGCTCCTCGATCTTAGCGCTGCTTTCGATACCGTCGATCATAATATTTTATTAGAGCGTATCAAAATACGAATTGGTATGTCAGACTCAGCCCTGTCATGGTTTAACTCTTATCTTACTGATAGGATGCAGTGCGTCTCCTATAACAGTGTGACCTCGGACTATGTTAAGGTAACGTGTGGAGTTCCCCAGGGTTCGGTCCTTGGCCCTGTACTCTTCAGCATCTACATGCTGCCGCTAGGTGACGTCATACGCAAATACGGTATTAGCTTTCACTGTTATGCTGATGACACCCAACTTTACATGCCCCTAAAGCTGACCAACACGCCGGACTGTAGTCAGTTGGAAGCGTGTCTTAATGAAATTAAACAATGGATGTCCGCTAACTTTTTGCAACTTAATGCCAAAAAAACGGAAATGCTGATTATCGGTCCTGCTAGACACCGACCTCTATTTAATAATACAACTTTAACATTTGACAACCAAATAATAAAACAAGGTGACTCTGTAAAAAATCTGGGTATTATCTTCGACCCAACTCTCTCCTTTGAGTCACACATTAAAAGCGTTACTAAAACGGCCTTCTTTCATCTCCGTAATATCGCTAAAATTCGCTCCATTTTGTCCACTAAAGACGCCGAGATCATTATCCATGTGTTTGTTACGTCTCGTCTCGATTACTGTAACGTATTATTTTCGGGTCTCCCCATGTCTAGCATTAAAAGATTACAGTTGGTACAAAATGCGGCTGCTAGACTTTTGACAAGAACAAGAAAGTTTGATCATATTACGCCTGTACTGGCTCACCTGCACTGGCTTCCTGTGCACTTAAGATGTGACTTTAAGGTTTTACTACTTACGTATAAAATACTACACGGTCTAGCTCCAGCCTATCTTGCCGATTGATTGTATTGTACCGTATGTCCCGGCAAGAAATCTGCGTTCAAAAGACTCCGGCTTATTAGTGATTCCTAGAGCTCAAAAAAAGTCTGCGGGCTATAGAGCGTTTTCCGTTCGGGCTCCAGTACTCTGGAATGCCCTCCCGGTAACAGTTCGAGATGCTACCTCAGTAGAAGCATTTAAGTCTCATCTTAAAACTCATCTGTATACTCTAGCCTTTAAATAGACCTCCTTTTTAGACCAGTTGATCTGCCGCTTCTTTTCTTTTCTTTCTCCTATGTCCCCCCCTCCCTTGTGGAGGGGGTCCGGTCCGATGACCATGGATGAAGTACTGACTGTCCAGAGTCGAGACCCAGGATGGACCGCTCGTCGGGACCCAGGATGGACCGCTCACCTGTATCGGTTGGGGACATCTCTACGCTGCTGATCCGCTTGAGATGGTTTCCTGTGGACGGGACTCTCACTGCTGTCTTGGAGCCACTATGGATTGAACTTTCACAGTATCATGTTAGACCCGCTCGACATCCATTGCTTTCGGTCCCCTAGAGGGGGGGGGGTTGCCCACATCTGAGGTCCTCTCCAAGGTTTCTCATAGTCAGCATTGTCACTGGCGTCCCACTGAATGTGAATTCTCCCTGCCCACTGGGTGTGAGTTTTCCTTGCCCTTTTGTGGGTTCTTCCGAGGATGTTGTAGTCGTAATGATTTGTGCAGTCCTTTGAGACATTTGTGATTTGGGGCTATATAAATAAACATTGATTAATGATTGATTGATTGACATCTCTACGCTGCTGATCCGCCTCCGCTTGAGATGGTCTCCTGTGGACGGGACTCTCGCTGCTGTCTTGGATCCGCTTTGAACTGAACTCTCGCGGCTGTGTTGGAGCCACTATGGATTGAACTTTCACAGTATCATGTTAGACCCGCTTAACATCCATTGCTTTCGGTCCCCTAGAGGGGGGGTTGCCCACATCTGAGGTCCTCTCCAAGGTTTCTCATAGTCAGCATTGTCACTGGCGTCCCACTGGATGTGAATTCTCCCTGCCCACTGGGTGTGAGTTTTCCTTGCCCTTTTGTGGGTTCTTCCGAAGATGTTGTAGTCGTAATGATTTGTGCAGTTCTTTGAGACATTTGTGATTTAGGGCTATATAAATAAACATTGATTGATTGATTGATTATTAAGATGTACATGATTATTAAGATCATTAGTCAGACTTGTTGTTGATGTTTTAGTAACCATTCTGAAGGTTTGTAGTGATCTGAACCCAAAAGGACCTGACAACTCATTCCTTGATGTGGTTTGTATTATTAAAGCAACAATATTATCTATAAGGCATTGCCATGGCGACTGTGGATAGCATACATTTCCATTGACACGTTTTACTTTTTTGGTAAGCCGCTTCTCTACTGCTCATGTATTTAATTCACTTAATAAGACATCCAAAGAATTGTCAAGTGTTACAGTCCATGTCTTTAATAACAATTTACAACCCCAGAAGGAATTGTGAAAGAGTGGAACGTTTTGGTTGGTTGGCAGTTGGAGAAGCTGTTTAGAAGCCTAAAGTGAATTCTACTAATTAAAGTTATGAACAAGTAGGAGTGTTAAAGAAAATATGATTGTTTCTGATTTATTGACCACTATTTGTATTACTTAATGCCTAGGATGGCGTTCATGTTAAGTGTAAGTGTAGAACAACAGACATGGTTAGAGAACATTGGATGAATTTTAAGTGCTACTTTGTGCACACTTCCAGTGGTACTCTGTTTTCATAAACTTTTTGTATGGTTTCGTTTTCAAAAAGGTTTTTCGCCAAGATTTCCATTTTCGTAAAGCCAAACACTGCGCCTATAAACATAGTTAGTTTATTCGCATATATTTCTGGAGAACCATGTGCCGAAACCAATAATCTCAGACGTTGAAAACTTATGCCATGTCAACATTAAGTCGAATAATTATTTAGCTCAAGCCCCGTTTCAGCCACACTAAACTAGCGTTTAAGGTCCCCCTCCTCTGACAAATTTTTACACGGTTAAGTGCACTGTGTATTTCTTGAATATCACTTAGCTTCGGATGGACTCATTGATCATTTAAAAACTGAATTCGGAGAGGACGTGACGCCAGAAAGACCGCGCCCACACAGGAAGTAACATCAGAAAGAACGCGCCACAGCCAGCTTCATAATAAAGCGGTTTCGTAACTCGGAGGTAAACACTGGAAATATGGAGGCGAGTCATCCAGACATGCCAGTGTAGCTCCTTTTTCTACATGCACAGACGCTTGTGGAAATCACACATGAATACCTTAAGAGAAAGCAATTGCAGCTATTTGGGATACAACACTTCTCAGACGGCAAGAGAACTTTCGGATGTCGAGGTCATCTGTGATTTTTCTTAGCGAAAAACTTTGTGCATTTGTCGAAGGAGAGTCAACGAGCACGCGGGCTCTCGTGGGTTTGATGAAAAAGCTAGCATGTGCTTTGTATTACCTAACCGTCGATGGAAGACTGACTACGGAAAACGGCGAATGCATTTGTACTGGCAAAGCAGACTGTATCAGTTATTGTCTGCCATGTATGTCGCAGACTCAACATCTAGGTCCAGAGTATAGTAAGTCACCAAAAACGAATGGACAATGAAGGTGAAGGTAAAAGAGTGAGGAGCGTCCTGACCAGATATTTAGATCCCTAGTTTGATTGTTGTAAAATGTTCTTTATCACATTGTTTACGTGTCTAATAAAGACTTGATTAATTTATGGTGGCTCGGGTGTGATTCACTACAATAGGTCCCCACAGCACACTAGATTACTCTTAATTGAAATACCACAACACTGGATGTTTTTCAGATAAGTTACATTTAAGAACTTGCACACAAAGAAACACTGGATGGGGCTATGACGTGCGCAAACTAGGTTACAGTTAAAGTACCCATGATTGTCACACACACACTAGGTGTGGTGAAATTTGTCATCTGCATTTGACCCATCCTCTTGTTCCACCCCCTGGGAGGTGAGGGGAGTGCCCGGGAATAATTTTTGGTGATTTAACCCCCAATTCCAACCCTTGATGCTGAGTGCCAAGCAGGGAGGTAATGGGTAAACCCAGAATATTTAGTACAGTCTTTGGTATGACTCGGCCGGGGTTTGAACTCACAACCTACCGATCTCAGGGCGGACACTCTAACCACTAGGCAACTGAGAAGGTGGCCTAGTGTTGCGCCGGCTGACGGAGGGAGGCGTGGGTCTTAAACGGTGGCATTGTTGTGTGTGGACACGGATAAGGTTAGGTGAGATTTACATTACATGATGTAAATGATTCCACTGTAATAAAATTATTTTAGCCCGTAGTTTTGTTTGTTGTTGAGTCTTTTTCGCCTTCTAAATAATTGTATGTTGCATCTTGTTTGCCTCGTAAAGAATGGTATTTTCCGCACTCAGCTGGAGGCTTTGGTTTCAGATGCATTAATAAGTGTTATGATCAGTTGCCCGAATCATGTTTTGTTCTGTTAGTTTGACTACCTCAGTTTGGTTTTCTACACCCTTGGTTTTGTGTTTCAGTTGCCACGACTGCAGATTAGTTTCACCTGCCTCTAAATAGTGTTCGAGACACTCACTTGCTCCTGGGCTCTAATCAGAGAGCTATTTATTCCCGTTTCTCTCCACAATCAGTCTGGCTTCCTTTTTGTATCACGCAACAGTTAACGACGGCTATAGTTTTTGATTCCTGTTTGTATGTTAGTTTCCACGCTAGGCTCTTCCTTAGCTTTGCCACCTGTGCTGTCGGCACCCTTTTGTTTTACTGCACTTCCTACATGATTCATGCAAAAAAATATTTTCCTTCCTGCACGCTGTCTCCGGAGTTTTTGTCTGCATCTTGGGAGAACGACCTCCGCATAACCACGCGACCAAGTCGTTACAATAAGTTTGTTAAGGGTCTCTAACTTCAGGTTCCTGGGCATCCAGATCGAGGAAGACCTGTCGTGGAATATGAACACCTCAGTGACGATCAAAAAGGCACAGCAAAGACTTTACTTTCTGAGACTCAAGAAGAACAATCCGTCTCAAAAACTGCTTATGTCCCTCTATCACTGCTCTATAGAGAGTTTGCTGACATACTGCATGTGTGTATGGTATGGCAGCTGCACGGTGGTAGAGAGAAATGCACTTCAGAGGGTCATAAAAACTGCCATGAAGATCACTGGCTGTTCTCTCCCCTCCCTAGATGAACTGTACAGTGTCAGGTGCCTCAAAAAATGCCCAAAACATCATAAAGGACCCATCTCACCCCGGACATAAACTTTTTGAACTGATGCCCTCAAGCAGGAGATACAGGACAATAAAATGCCGGACAAACCGTTTTAAAAACACTTTTTACCCGAGAGCAATAGTATCACTGAACACAAGATAACAATAATGACTTTGCACGTGAGCTGTATGCTTGGTATTTTTGTGAATTTCATATATTTTTATCTATTTATCTATGTTCTTATGGTTTTATTTATCTATGTTCTTATGGTTTTATGTATGATTTTGCACTGAATTAGTTTGCATACAATTTCGTTGTACAAATGTACAATGACAATAAAGATATATTCTATTCTATTCTATTCTATTATGTTGCCTCCTTTTTGAAACCAAGTTTTCACCGTGCAGTCACTTTTTCTACGCCCGTTGCTGCAAAACCAAAATACTGACAACACTTTTCTTTTCCTTGGAACAAACATCTCGCTCTCGTTAGCATTAGCATTAGCCGTCTTTTGCTATGTGAGTTGCCAAGGAAGTAAGGGGATGCCGCAACCTACGGAAACTACTGAGGAGAAAAATAGTATGCTGGAGCAAGAGGAAAAAAATAAATGTTTCAAGTTTTAAATCGTCTGCAACAAAAACTTTACTATATCAATAAAATTGATAAATCGCCCAGGCCTACTACTTTACCCTCCCAAGTCCCACGACTTCGTCGCTTCACCCAACGTGGTATGATGGAAAACGGAGCAGCGCCCCTTGTGGCAGCAGCTTTGACCTTGTTGCAAGTCTCGTGTTGCATGTTGTAATATGTGCTTTGCTCAATGTTTTTACCTGGTCTCAAACCGAGCAATCCCCCACCCCACATAAAAGTTTAGTTTTGGACTTGTTTTTTTTTTCTCTTCCTCTTCCCCCTATGTTTACCATTTTTTCTACCATCTTTTTTACAGAACGCCGCCCCCAGTGCCAACCCAATCAGTGTTCCCATTCTGTCCACCCCGTAACTGTCTGATCTTAGAAGGACTTGCAATGAAAATGTAATTGCGTTGTATATTTTAAGTGCAATGACATTAACATTGCATCCATCAGTTCATGATCATGTGGCCCTTAAAAACAACAATAACATAGATGTTTATGACACAGGCCGGCCCTGCTTACAGTTAAGAAAACTAAGTGGTAGAGGAGTGGAGCACTAAAGCTTTGACAATGCTCTAGAAAAACACAACATGTCCAGCAATTTAAGCACATGGCCTATATTAGTTTTATAAATTGACTGAAGTGGTCAATGTTTGCATTAGATCATTTCAAATCATCCCAGAATCCCATTAGGGAGCTAGACACAGGACTATGTCCTTATATGGCACAGCAATGGTTGACTAAATTTGTTTACTCTTCTTTTTCTTTGTTGGATGTACTTGAGAGAAATTTTATTCAAGGCAAACTCAGTTATTTTATTCACTGTCCTCTGGGAGAGGGAAGAAACAGAATATTATTTTATGTTCTGATAATTGTAATGATATCATTATCTCCAATGATTTGAGTCCTCAGTGTATTTTCTTAAACAAATGATTCAAACAGATTTGACTAAAGATTCCTCCAATACAGATGTGGACTAATTAAGGACCGGGGGCCACATGCGGCCCTTCAAGCTTTTCAATCCGACCCACTGGACATTCTCCAAAAAATTGTTTTAACCCTCAATTCCATCTTAAAGATGGATCTTTAAGATAGGTGCCTTTATGATGTGCAGTGATGTTTTCCAAATGACAATAAGTCTTGAACTATACAAAGTATTTCAATGGTTGGAATCTGCACTTTTGCATTATATACTAGTTACTATGGTAATCTAATAAATTACTATAGTAATCTAATTAGTTACTAGGGTAATCTATGTCAGAGCAGCTCAGACGAGGCACCAAGCAGTGTGAGTGTTTCCAGAGTGACCAGCCTGAAGTGCGGGTGTCAGGGACAGATGCGGAAAGAGATTTTTACAACAATGTTCTACACTTTAGTGATATATCTGATGTATCAGATTGTAGGTGTGTTTATTTTTACCTTTCAAATTCATATTTCGCTGTGTTTGTTGCATTTTTGTTGTGTTTTGCTTGATTGTAAAATATGTAGATGGAGAGGGTGTATGGCGTTCATATGTTGTCAATATTCAGTGTTTTATCCTTCATAGTTAAAAGTGTAAATCCAACACTCTTTATTTTCATGTGTCTCACATGTCTCTCATTCAGTAAAAAATTAAAAATTCCATTCTGTTTTTTAAGACGGTCTGTCTTAACATTTTAAGCTTTCAATCAGACATTATTGTGACGTTTTGTATTAGTGTTCTTAAAAATAGATATACCGGCCCCCAGACACATTTTGTTCTGTAAATTTGGCCCCCGAGTCAAAATAATTGCCAAGGCTTGCTCCAATATGTACAGTACAGTATGGGTCATAAATATTCAATACAATCGCATTCTATATGTAGATATAGTGTGGCCTTTGCCCTTGATATTGTGTTGAAAGCCAAATGAAGCAGCCTGCAGGCAGAATAAGATTTCAAGTCTACTGCTGTTTGTACATGTACTAATCTTAAGGAGATCAAAAGGTTCACTGCATGCAGCTATCTTGCACTTTTGGCATCTGTAATATCGTCAACAATTGCCAGAAATTTTGGTAAGAGCAACAGCAAATTATTTGCCGCTCTTACTCAGTTGCCAAACATCGCATCACACACAGCAACGTTAAGTGATGTGATCTGAATGGTCAACCTCAGATTTGACTCTTTCAAAAACGGATTAATCTAAAGTTTTATGGAACTATTGTTTGTAATGTGTAATTTATTTCTATATACAGTACATGTTTTTACTTTAAATAATCTATATACCAATACAATTGAATGGTGTAGCACGTGGGTGTCAAACACATTTTAGATCAGGGCCCACATGGAGAGAAATCATGGCACGATAACTTAAAAACAAAGACAACTTCAGATTGTTTTCTTGTTTAAAAGTAGAACAAGCACATTCTGAAATTGTACAAATCATAATGTTGTTGTTGGTTTTTTTTACACTTATATGTTGCGGTTTGTTGTGAAATCGCATGACTGCCGTTTTTTTACCCCGGTGATGCGAGAACCAGGAGAGGTGAGAGCAGGTAAGATGACTTTAATACTCATCCAAAACAGAAAATAAAGCAGTCTAGCAAAATTGTTCCAAACATAGGTTTATCATCGAGCACTGAGGAGTGCTCGAGTGAAAACATAAATAGACCTATGTTGATTGGCAGCAGGTGTGGACCGGCTGCCAATCAACGGCAAGTAAGGAGAAACAGTGCTCCGCGGAACAAACAGGAAATATTACAAAATAAGAGCACTGACGGGAAGTAAATACAAAAACCAGGAAACAAACAGAAATTAAGTGACGGATCGTCATGCGGTTAATAGTATTCTATCTTTATTTGTCCATATTTATATTTTCTAAATCAATTATGTTATAATGTTCATCAGTCATCTCAATGGTGTTAATTTTCAATCTATCAAGATTAAAAAAATATATCAAAATCAAATTACAGTATGTCATATATGTGTTTTGATCATTTTCCTTGTTTTGTGAATATGTAGCATCAACTACAAAGATAGGAAAAATTGCGATTTAGCCATTCAGTTGGACACATTAATAACAGCATTTTCTTTCATTCCAAAATTACAGTTTCGTTTTTATACTTAGCAAACTCATCCCACGGGCCTGCAAAAAACCTGTGCCTGGGCCTGATCCAGCCCTTGGCCCGTGTGTTTGACACCCCTGGTGTAGCAGCTATGTTCAAATAAAGGTCTTTTATTGGGTCCAATGACCAACCTAAGAGCTAATGCCATTTCCTTACACAATTGAATATTTACACAAATGGAACAACTTAAACGGTTTACCTTGTCGGCCTTTAGCTCGTGCTTAAATTATTTTAATTCTTCATTTTGGAGTCTCTATTTCTGTCATGACTAGTAAGTCATGTCTTTTTCTGCCCTAGTTTGTGGTTTTCCTGTGAGATGTATTTCTGTTTCAATGTTCCTTTCCATGGTTACCTCTGGTTGCTACGTGCGCTGATTGAACACTACGGCCTCTGTTTGTTGATTAGGACTAGCACCTGTGCCCAATCGCAATCATGCCCCTATTTAGACCCGTTCAGTCGGCACAGGTTCTATATTCGCTTCACACGTCAGTTTATGTTCTGGTTAACGTCTACTGTTTCCTGTTATTTTGCTTGTGCTGGTAATCACACCTCTCTGCTGCACTATTTTTATTTTTTATTTTGCACATTTGGACATAAAATAATCTTTTACCTGAAAGCTGCTTCCTCCTGTTCTTCCCCATCCTGTGAACACAAAAGATCAACACAATCCACACACTTGACAATTTCCCTCTTTAACCGAGTTTACTGTCTGGCGCCTTCTTCACTGTTACTGTGGAAGACACATTTTTGTTATTCTTTTCAACCATGAGTTTCTCCTCAAAGTAAAAGCACATCCGCTAATAGAAGCTTCAATTAAAATCATACGATACATAGGAAAAACAGTAATGAATTCACAAAACCGTGTTTCGATGGTTGTCCGTTAAACATGGCATAACAATCAGCTTGAGGATCTTGTCACGGTACGTCATCAAGTTGAAAGCTCTGGCTTTTAGCTCGATGCCTAGGACGGTGTTTTTTAACCACTGTGCCGCGGCACACTAGTGTGCCGTGACATATAGTCTGGTGTGCCGTGAGAGATTGCAAAATATGTTTTGCAAACCAGTAATTATAATCCGCAAATGTGCCATTGTTGAGTGTCTGTGCTGTCTCGAGCTCGGCAGAGTAACCGTGTATTACTCTTCCATATATCAGTAGGTGGCAGCAGGTAGCTAATCGATTTGTAGATGTCGGGGACATGGGTTGTAGTGATCACAATATGCGGAAGGCAGCGTGTAGGTAAACAAGGTATCTAACACTTAAACCAAGTACATCCGTACATGACATGGCATTCAACAATGTCCCCACAAAGAAGGATTGCGTTCGCACGACTTAAATAGTCTTGATTGCCAAAAGAAAGCAGGTGCAGGGAAGAGCATTCAAAGAAGACATGAAACTGCTCCAGGAAAATACCAACAAAAGAAGAAAAGTCACCAAAACAGGAGCGCAAGACAAGAACTAAAACCCGACACACATGAAAACACCCAACAACTCAAAATAAGGCATGGTGTGATGTGACTGGTTGTGACAGTACACCTACTTTGAGACAAGAGCTATAGTGATGCATGGTTGGTTATGGTATGAATTCATATCCAACAATTGCGAGAACAACTTTTTATTGTCACTACTGAGTTTAAAATTTGTTATGTTTTCTGCTGGTTGTGTGCCTCGGCTCAGGAAAGGTTGATAAACACTAACCTAGGACAATGGTTCTCAAAAGGGGGTACGTGTACCGCTGGGGGTACTTGAAGGTATCCCAGGGGGTACGTGAGATTTTTTTTAAATATTCTAAAATTAGCAACAATTCAAAAATCCTTGAATAATACTTCAACCAAATATGTTCATAAACTGTGAAAATAAATGCAACAATGCAATATTCAGTGTTGACAGCTAGATTTTTTTGTGGACATGTTTCATAAATATTGATGTTACAGATTTCTTTTTTTTGTGAAGAAATATTTAGAATTAAGTTCATGAATCCAGATGGATCTCTATTACAATCCTCAAAGAGGGCACTTTAAGTTGATGATTACTTCTATGTGTAGAAATCATTATTTATAATTAAATCACTTGTTTATTTTTCAACAAGTTCTTAGTTATTTTTATATCTTTTTTTCCAAATAGTTCAAGAAAGACCACTGCAAATGGGCAACATTTTGCACTGTTATACAATTTAATATATTAGAAACTGATAACATAGTGCTGTATTTTACTTCTTTATCTCTTTTTTTCAACCAAAAATGCTTTGCTCTGATTAGGGGGTACTTGAATTAAAAAAAAATTCACAGGGGGTACATCACTGAAAAAAGGTTGAGAACCACTGACCTAGGACACTAGACTCTAATTTGGAGGTCACAGGTTTGAGTTCCATCCGTTGAGTAAATGTGCCAAATGGTTGAGCGGTCGTCCAGAAACATGAGGGTTCCTGGTACAAATCCTAGTCACTGCCGTTGTGCCACCCAAACTGGTGTGGTTGAATACAACTATGCTATAATCTGTGTTATTTATTGTAGCGGCAAACAGCTGTCTCGTCCGCTGATGCAAGAGTTCGCAACCGCAACGGCTTGGCAACCAGCCAAACCCCATCCATCCATCCATCCATCCGTTTTCTATCGCTTATTCCCTTTGGGGTTGCGGGGGGAGCTGGCTACAATCGGCGGGGTACACCCTGGACAAGTCGCCACCTCATCGCAGGGCCAACACAGATAGACAGACAACATTCACACTCACATTCAAACACTAGGGCCAATTTAGTGTTGCCAATCAACCTATCCCCAGGTGCATGTCTTTGGAGCCAAACCCCACTTAATAAAAATTGTATTTTATCGTAGAGCACATCTGCACCCCCAGGTAAGGTGTATATAATTCGGCATTAGTTTGGCCAGTCGGCTTATATGACCAGAGCCGATCTATTTACGTTCACGCGCAGGTGTAGCGTGGCGCACTCCTGTCTCATTTGCTGATGCGCGAGCCCAGTAATTAGTCTGCTGTGTCAAATCAAGGAGTACAAAAGACGCCATTGCAGCATGGGGTGGAACAAAGTTTAGTTCCTTACAGAGGACCCAGAATTGTGCCGAAAGTGTACCAAAACCAAAAACTGAATGGACAGCCGGTGAGATTTCGCTTTATTTGTCTCTGTGGGTGTGAGGCACCTGTTGCCCTGGTGAGGGGGGGGGGGGGGGGGGGGGTGGGGGGGGGGGGTATTTATGTATTTGCATATTGGGTTTTCTGCTGCATTTATCTGTTGTGTTTCTGGGGTTAAATGCATTTTTTATATATTTTGGTGCAATTGTAAATTACGGGATTGATATTTGTTTGATTTTTTTTTTTTACAGCATGTTAATCTTGTGGTGTTTTGTCTTTCAAGGTTTTTCACCAAAAGACTGCTAAAAAGAAAAAAGAAGCTGTTTCTTCGTTTGGAGAAACTTGTCATGTTCTGTGGTCACGTTTTGCTTAGTTACGTTCTGTTGGTTTAAGACTTTTTTTAGTTCCTGCTTACGTTTCATGGTTTTGTCACCATGACGACCGATTAGGTCACCTGTACTCATTTGGACTCACGCACCCGATTTGTTTAGGACTCACGCACCCAATTTGTTTAGGACTCATGCACCTGTGTTAATCATGTCACTATTTTTTAAGCTTGTCGTTGCCAGGCAAGCTTGTTGTTGTTCCATGCTCTGTTCACTCTGGTTATGTATCGCTCTGCTCATTTCCTTCCAAGTAAGTTTTGTTTATTCATGTCAGGTTTATAAATAAATAAATACATGGGTGGTAGGGACGGCATGGCGCAGTGGAAAAGTGGCCGTGCGCAACCCGAGGGTCCCTGGTTCAATCCCCACCTAGTACCAACCTTGTCACGTCCGTTGTGTCCTTGAGCAAGACACTTCACCCTTGCTCCTGATGTGTGCTGGTTAGCGCCTTGCATGGCAGCTCCCTCCATCAGTGTGTGAATGTGTGTGTGCATGGGTAAATGTGGAAGTAGTGTCAAAGCGTTTTGAGTATATTGAAGGTAGAAAAGCGCTATACAAGTACAACCCATTTATCATTTAATTGTATAGCACTTTTCTACCTTCAAGGTACTCAAAGCACTTTGACACTACTTCCACATTTACCAATTCACACTCACATTCACACACTGATGGAGGGAGCTGCCATGCAAGGCGCTAACCAGCACCATCAGGAGCAAGGGTGAAGTGTCTTGCTCCGGACGTGACGAGGTTGATACTAGGTGGGGATTGAACCAGGGACCCTTGGGTTGCACACGGCCACTCTTCCACTGCGCCACGCCGTCCTTAGCGAGTCTTTTGTTTCATATCCATAGTTTTACCTTTGTGGTAGTTTTTGTTTTTTAGCCAAGTTTGTTCTCCGCCTTTAGTTTGCACTTTTTCATAGATAAATTCAAATACAGTATGTCTTTAACTTCACGCCATGTCCTGTCACCTTCCTTTGCATTCCGGGAAAACAAACCACACCACAGTCCCCGTTCTGACAAAACTATTGCAAACTAAAAGAACAATAAAAGGAAAGAAATAACGGTCTGGTCTTTTGAGTGAAATCCAGAAACCACATTCAGCATTGCTACATCCTTTCAAATGTTGGATGAACATAGCACAAAAGCAAAACACTTGACATTCATAGTCTGTACACCAGACTGTTCGTTAAAAAACAACAACATAACATCACCTTCATGGGCCACTCAATCCACAACATGTCTGCCATCTTCCCTGAACAGTGAAAAACGGGAATCAACCGTGAGGAGAACACCTATCCAAAGTGCCAGACGCCATCGAATGTGAGCACTTGCTTGCCCACTCAAATCGGTTACATGAAACACCTTTTGTAGACGCCTTATGGAGGAGAAATGAACACTAAGAGTCTGATCTACCAAAGGTTGGTGTGTATTAAAACATGTGCAATCTTGATAGCACACACAAATAGGATGGGTATTGTTCACATTTGAACCGATACGGTACCTGAGAATCGATAATGGCTGTCAACGATTCCAAATGTCTGTACTTTTGTGTGGGGTAATAAATGTTAATTATTTGACGATGAACTTGTATTTTTTTATGTAACATTTGAAAACATGCACCTGGGGATGGGTTGATTGGTAACACTAAATTGGCCCTAGTGTGTGAATGTAAGTGTGAATGTTGTCTGTCTATCTGTGTTGGCCCTGCGATGAGGTGCGACTTTTCCAGGGTGTACGCCGCCTTCCGCCCGAATGCAGCGGACAAGCGGTAGAAAATGGAGGGATGGATTTAAAAAGGAACTGACTATGCCAGTTGTTTTATCTTGTTTTCTTACACATGTGAGCATCATTTGCGGTGCAGTTGCACTTTCAAGGCATTAGATGGCAGTACTGTATAGGCAATCTATGGTATCTTGTCTAACTTGGAAGTAGCTTTTTTCGAAGGACCTGAATGTGTACTAGCCAGCCATCCATGTCTACCGCTTGTCCCATTTTTGGGGTCGCGGGGGGTGCTGGAGCCTTTCTCAGCAACAATCGGGCGGAAGACGGGGTACACCCTGGACAAGTCACCATCTCATCGCAGGGCCAACACAGATAGACAGACAACATTCAGTCTGTTGCAAATTCAATGTAAATGAGCATCAGGTTGATGCATTTTGGAAGAGTGGAGTGTTTTCTACCAAGCATACTCGCGTTGATGGTGTTGAACATTTCAACAATACTTAAAGGGAGTTTGCTCTTAGTGCTGCGTGAGTGATCGTTTCCTTGAGCCAATGTTTGGTTTGCAACCAGTGATGAGTCTGCAATTGAACATAAAGTCAAATGCAACAAAGGTATCGAAATAAGGCACCGTTTGATTTTTCGTGAAGCAATAAAGTACCAAATTTAATTTAGGATGCGTCTTTTACGTGATCAAAATAAGGAGCACTGTTCATTTTGCTTTTGTCTTCATGTGAACGCAGACTACATGCTGAACATCAGAAGGCCCACGATACTGTGGAGGAAATAAAAATATAAATATTTTGCACTGTTCTGCAGGAGCTGTTTTGCGTCTTTATTTAGTACTGGCATTTGGGCAGAAATAGTTGTGAGAAATGGAGGCAATCACGCTGTCGTGCCGCCCTACGTATGCCTGTCAACCTATATGGACCACTATAAATAAACATTGTTTCAATGTAAAAAGAATAACATCTTGCCTATGTGAAAGAAAAACCTTATTGCTGTATGAATTTTCTTGCGTCTAGAGCATTTCAGCACAGTTAATGCCAGAATGTCTGACGAGCTCACCTAAATAATTAAGTTCCATTGTAGAAAAAATAATGTAGCTTCCCAAATTTCCCATAAAAGGTGGTACATGTCTGCTTCATGTTTCAAAATATAGCAAAACGCCACAGAAAGGGGCATGATAACATGGATGTGTAGTAAATGAGCGTCTCCATGGTGACAGCCGTGATGTGCATGCCACATGCCCACTAATATTATCTATCCATACATTTTCTAACGCTTGTCCCTCTCGGGGTCGTGGGGGTGGCTGGAGCCTATCCCAGCTGCACTCAGGCAGAAAGCGTGGTACACCCTGGACAAGTTGCCACCTCGTCGCAATCGTAATTTTATATTTTGCACTCATAGATCTAGTGCGTGGTATTTGGATCCTATTAGATCAGGCCCTAAATGTACGGGCAACAACTCTGCTATTATATTCTTGCAGTCAGCATGCCCATGCACTTTTTCTTTTATGTTGGGCAAAATAATGCATATCTGCGCTGTGATCATACTGTATAATCAGCACCTTGATTTGCCACATCTGCCATCTCAGCAAAGCAGAAGTGCTCACTAACGCAGATTTAGACAGACTTGTGAACAATATTAAAGATAATAGTCTCATAGATCTTTAAGATGGAAGCAAAAAAAAACAAAAGTGTTGCGGTCGATTAAAATCAAGTCATGACTTTTATTTTTTTTTTTTTGCGTTGATGGCATTTAGCACACAGGATTTAAACAAACCTGGTATGTTTTAATCAAAATGTACAAGAGCACCAAAGCCTACGTGTCCCATTAACGGTTGAGGATTTTTCAAAAGCTGATCAGTAAGCATGCTGTCATCTCTCAGCCACACATAATATAACCAATATCATGCATTCTGAGCAGGAAAGGAGGAGTGCAAGGACAGCTTTGCAGACTCTTTCAAGATTCATAAATCTACTTGCTGCAGGTGCTCACCATCCAGATGCTGTTTCATGGCAATATATATGTATGATTTAGAGTGTTTATAATTGTGCAGTAAGTGCAAATGATAGAGGGGAAACAATGTATTTTTAGGCTATATGTTTATTTGACTCATATACATAAGTAAAATGGTTGACCCCTTGGGCTTTTTGTGGCCCTAAACAAAAACAATTTTGTGGCTCCATTTAGGTATTTAATATTACTTATACATCACTAACTTGCTTCTCCAATGAACGAGCGGCATCACCGGTTTGTGATTTTATCGACGTGCGGTTATCAATCCTGATTTTTACGTCAATTTTGATTTGAACGATAACTGTCAGATGTTTTGCCAAGGTTTATCATTAATAAAAGGTAATCGTTACATTCCTAATGCGAACCATATCATCAAGTCTTGGTCCAGTGTTTTTCGTACTACTAAATAGTGTGTGCTTACGTCGACATACATGGTTCACCGCTTTTGTAGGAATTAAAATGTCAGAGTCAAAGAGGTCATTTTGTTACGTACGGAAGGAGTTGACGGCACAGACACAAGGGGTGTGGTATTAAAGCACTATCTCTCTAGGTCGTCTCTCTAGGTCGTCCTCAGACGAGCCTTCAATCGTTGCTTCCAGTCATCCCGATTCTCCATACATTTGGCCAGTTCCTTGGTACTCTGAGCTCCTGCATCCTTCTTGAGTATGTCCACGTATGTGAATGTGGGACATCCTCTTGACCGATGCCCATGTGTTGGTTCCCACAGCACCAATTTGCTGGCTGGCAGCTCCTGATGTCTTTGGTAGTGTCCTGCTAGTCTCATTTTCTTTACAGCAATCTTCTCGCTCACCCTTGGTATTACCTTGTAGAGGATTCTGCTGGTTACGTGCGCACTTTTGTTGATGTTATGCACTGCACGCCGCATCCTGGTGTAACAACCATCCAGAGACTTCTCCAGGGTTGGCTTCAGGGTCCAGCATTCGCTGACATAGAGGAGAACAGACTCAACTGTCGCGTAGAAAAAGCTGAGTTTGGAGTTCCATACACTGGTCATGCCGTTTAGGGCCCTCCATGCAAGTGCCTTCCTCACTTTTAGATCTTGCTCAGTTGAGTTGACCCATGCGCCCAGGTATTTGAAGTCTTCAACTTCTTTCAGAAAAGTGCCTCCTGCTGTTACCAGAGTTTGATGTTCTGGTGGAACGTTGTAGGTCATGACTTCAGTTTTCTTGGCATTTAGCCTAAGGCCAACCTTGGCGCACTCTAGCTCTAACCTGTGTGGTAGTTCTTGTGCTTGTTCCACATTGTTGGAGAGCAGAATGATGTCATCCGCATAGTTAAAGTCTGTCAGGACCACTGCCGGTTGTCGACTCGACTTCCTTGGTGTTAGCGTGAAGCCAAGTTCCTGCTCTTGGCCATTTATTGCCTTCCTGATCGCATTATCAAGGACTTTGATGAAGAGGAAGGGGGCTAGTGTATCCCCTTGTACAACTCCAGCCAGGATGTCAAACTCCTTGCTGTTGCACTATGATTATATATATATATATATATATATATATATATATATATATATATATATATATATATATATATATATATATATATATATATATATATATATATATCTAATATCGCCAAACTATACTATAAATTAAACAGGGGGAAATGGAGTGTGACTTAATCTAAGGTGTGTGTGTAAGGCTGAGTGTGATTAGCTGTAGTGTGTTACCGTAATGTTGAAGGAGAGGAAGGACAAGGAATGAAGGCAGTCCGTGGGCAGGCAGAAAGTCGGGGCTAAGCGGGGCGGAGAAGGTCTGCGTCCAAGCCGGAGGTCGAGAATCCAAAAGAGATTCAGCTCACCCTCATCAGCACCAGGTGCGCTGATTGCTGATCGCCCACAGGCATGCGGAGGCGCACCGGCAGCGAAGAGGTAACCCCCATGGGCGTGGCCCACGGTGCTCTCACTGGAGCGCACAGATGGATGAGAGGTGGCGGCAGGAGTTTGAGCCGCAACACATTTCTATGAAAAATTGTCCATTTGTGTTGACATGTTGTAGCTCTGTTAACTTCATCTGAGTGTTTAAATATGTTTCTTTTTATATGTTTTAATGAGGAAGACGTTGATATGTCTTGTATTCATGCTAACATTTAAGCTAGTTAGCGCGCTCCAGTAAATAAGCAGCATCAACGGTCTGTGAGTTTATGGAGGTGTGGTTATCCATCCCGATTTGTACGATAAATTTTACTCAAAAATGTAAAATCTGTCGGAAGTTTAACTACAGTTTATGGTTAATATCAGGTAATCGTTATATCACTAATGTGGACGAAATCGTCAAGTCCTGGTCCAGTAGTACAACAATTTTAATTCAAACGATAATAACTGTCGGATGTTTTACCACGGTTTATCATTAATAACAGGTAATCGTTACATTGGTACCGTGGATCACATCATTAAGTCTTGGTCAAGTGTGTTTTTCATATTACTAAAAACTGAGAGCTTAAGTCAACATACAATCCCCGTTTCCATTGGAGTTGGGAAATTGTGTTAGATGTAAATATAAACGGAATACAATGATTTGCAAATCCTTTTCAACCCATATTCAATCGAATGCACTACAAAGACAGATATTTGATGTTCAAACTCATAATTTATTTATTTATTTTTTTGCAAATAATATTTAACTTAAAATTTCATGGCTGCAACATTTGCCAAAGTAGTTGGGAAAGGGCATGTTCACCACTATGTTACATCACCTTTACTTTTAAGAACACTCAATAAACGTTTGGGAACTGAGGTAACTAATTGTTGAAGCTTTGAAAGTGGATTTCTTTACCATTCTTGTTTTATGTAGAGCTTCTGGCGTTCAACAATCCGGGGTCTCCGCTGTCGTATTTTATGCTTCAGAATGCACCACACATTTTCGGTGGGAGACAGGTCTGAACTGCAGGCGGGCCAGGAAAGTACCCGCACTCTTCTTTTACGAAGCCACGCTGTTGTAACACATGCTGAATGTGGCTTGGCATTGTCTTGCTGAAATAAGCAGGGGCGTCCATGTAAAAGACGCCGCTTAGATGGCTGCATATGTTGTTCCAAAACCTGTATGTACCTTTCAGCATTAATGGTACCTTCACAGATGTGTAAGTTACCCATGCCTTGGGCACTAATGCACCCCCATACCATCACAGATGCTGGCTTTTGAACTTTGCGTCGATAACAGTGTAGATGGTTCGCTTCCCCTTTGGTCCGGATGACATAGTGTCAAATATTTCCAAAAACAATTTGAAATGTGGAGTCGTCAGACCACAGAGCACTTTTCCACTTTGCATCAGTCCATAATAGATGATCTCGGGCCCAGAGAAGCCGGCGTCGTTTCTGGATTTTCAATCAATCAATGTTTATTTATACAGCGCTAAATCACTAGTGTCTCAAAGGGCTGCACAAACCACAACACAAACCACAACAACATCCTCAGTAGAGCCCACATAAGAGCAAGGAAAACTCACCCCAGTGGCATTAACTTTAGTATTTGATGCGCCATTAGTGTTGGTGATAAATGGCTTTCGCTTTGCATAGTAGACCTTTAACTTTCACTTACAGATGTAGCGATGAACCGTATTTAGTGACAGTGGTTTTCTGAAGTGTTCCTGAGCCCATGTGGTGATATCCTTTAGAGATTGATGCCGGTTTTTAATACAGTACTGTTTGAGGATTTGAAGGTCACGGTCATTCCATGTTGGTTTCCGGCCATGCCGCTTATGTGGAGTGATTTCTCCAGATTCTCTGAACCTTTTGATGATGTTATGGACAGTAGACGTTGATATCACTAAATTTCTTGCATTTGCATTTTTGAGAAACGTTGTTCTTAAACTGTTTGACTATTAGCTCTCGCAGTTGTGGACAAAGGGGTGTACCTCGCCCCATCCTTTCTTGTGAAAGACTGAACATTTTTTGTGAAGCTGTTTTTATACCCAATCATGGCGCCCACCTGTTCCCAATTAGCCTGCACACCTGTGGGATGTTCCAAATAAGTGTTTGATGAGCATTCCTCAACTTTATCAGTATTTTTTGCCACCTTTCACAACTTCTTTGTCACGTGCTGCTGGCATCAAATACTAAAGTTAATGATTATTTGCAAAAAAAAAATGTTTGAACATCAAATATGTTGTTTTTGTAGCATAGTCAACTGAATATGGGTTGAAAATTATTTGCAAATCATTGTATTCCGTTTATATTTACATCTAACACAATTTCCCAACTCATATGGAAACGGGGTTTGTTCATTGACTGCTTTTGTTGAAATAAAACTGTGGAAGGGTATTGTGAATAGCGCTACAAGAGTGAAAGTCAACACCTCTGTCCATGGTGCTGAAACAGAGCGCCATCAGACAGGGGCGGGGCGTCTACTGACTGCGAGACACAGCTGGCAGATGATTAGATTGCACAAGTGGTACGTGTTAAACTAATCAGCTGTTGTCTTTAACAGTGAGCGGCCGGGTGCCGGAGAAGGGGGAAGTCGGGAGAGAGATTGAAAAGTCCAAAAACAAGCCGTTTAATGGATGCTGTTGTTGAAAAACATTAAAACCTATTGTAAACTTTTTGCTTTTGGTCACTTTGACGAGCAACAGTTGAACCGCAAGACAGCGACTTCTACAAAAGTATTAGAGTCAAACAGGTAATTTCTAGGAACAATTTTATTTTATTGTTTGGTTTAGTTTATTAAGGATCCCCAAAAAACATCACACAATCACAAAACAAAAAATTACACTGCAGTACAACATGATTAATAATACAATTTTGGGCTACAAAAATAGCAACAACAAAAAACAATAACTTGGGGTTTACATAATAATGTTCACAACAAAAATAAAAAAAAGAGCAACATGAAATATAGTTATTTTTTCAAAAATAAATATATCTGGACTACAATATACCCAACAATATTCTAAGTGACAAAAAAATGTTGACGTGTTGTAGCATTGTCAACTTCATCTTAGTGTTTAAATTGTTTTTATTTTTATATGTTTTAATGAGGAAATTAGTTAATGTGTCTCGTATTCATGCTAACATTTATGCTAGTAAGCACGCTGTCTTGCCTCTCCAGTAATTAAGCAGCGTCGACGTGCAGTCATCACTCCTAATTTCTATGACAATTTTGATTTGAACGGTAATAACAGTCATACGTTTTACCACGGTTTATGATTATTAACGATGATCGTTGCATCTCTACCACATAGTGTTTCATCCAGGGGCCGGTCCTGCTCTGAGGACATGTTCAGGTAGGCAGTGAACTCACTCTTTCGGATAAATAAGCTCATCCAATTATAGTTTATTATCGGGTGGACGAATAGACATGAGTCATGTTTATGGAGCAGGAGATGTTCAACTCATCACTTAAGCCTGCTGTGTGGAACCATGTGGATCATCTGATCATTTAAATGAAATAAATCAATTTGGGTTCATTTGGCTTTGCTGTTGTATAGGCTTTGAATTAAGATGTTTTTTTTCGTGTGTGTGTGTGCTTATAATCACCGCTTCAAGTGTTTCTCAATCTGACTGCAAAACAAACACAAAGATGCTCCTTCTTCCGTCTTCCCTTGCAACCGAGACCGACTTGACAAACAAGCAAACCTTTGTAACATTCATCACCGAACTCTGCGTGGATGCTGAAGGAGTGGGGGAACCAAAATAACTAGAATACTACCTCCTCGTAAATTGTGAGCTTCTTTTAATTGCATATGCAAGGGAGGAAAAATACAACGAATAGTCTCGAGAGGCTGCTACATTAGTGTGTACTTTTATGAAACATGCTGAGTGGGAGAAAAACAACATTGAATAATTAATTGTCAGTAAAAGAACTGGGCACTCGTTCACATTATTCAAAGTGATACTCACTGTTCTATCTAATTTTGTATTGGCACAAAAACAAAGGGAAGTGGAATGAAAAAAATGTGTTGCATTAACTCATTTTCTACTACTTATTTTCATGCATGGTCACGGGTGAACCGCGGCCGACTACAGCCAGAGGCAGGATTGATTGCCAGTCAACCACAGGGCAAGTATTTGCGTCCTTTCTTTCACAATGTTAGATTAAATTCTTCTGACAACCACATGAATGGCTCCACCAATACAACACATTTCAGAAATATTTTCAGAAAATGGATTGGAAAAAAGATACACATGTACAAAAAAGTAGGTGTAAGCGAGGGCAAGATGCTTTCCTTTTTAACAGAAACTGTTCATACTTTCTAGCAGAACAAAGCCTTTTTGGAAGTGCGCTTGTAACTTGGAGGCTGGAAAATGCTTTAGATTGTGTTCGATTGGCATTCTTTCCACAATGCCTCCTCCCCTGTGTTACCTGAGGTAGGTTTCAGCTCCCCGGGATCCAACGGGATAAATGGCTGGTGCAATGCATCAGTGAAGCTTAGGAGAAAACGTACAAAAAAATTGAAGGGCTGAAATTTTGACAAGGGCCACGCTGCAGCCTTTATTATAACTATTTATCTTTTGTGCGTGTCACAATGTATTTTGAGAAGCACACTATGGCATCCTGCCATTTTGTGCAGGCACAAAGGACTATCAAGAATAATGACTTGATTTTATCTGTCCTTAATTGTCACAACAGTACTGCAGTGACATGTGGTGAGGTTTAAGGCAGGTGAGGTACAAACGTACTTTGGAATGAAAGAAAAACATGTAGTTGCATATGATCTTATCATTGTTAATACAGGCTGCTCATTACAAGGAATTGTTCTTTTTTTGGAATTTCTCCTGTCATTCACAATCCTAATTAGACACAAGCACACAAGTCTTTTTTTAATGCATTTCAACCCAGAAATAAGCCCAAATAAAAGTCAGCTTACAAAGGAGCCTATAGGAGCAATAACATCAATGCATCTATTACTTTTATTCCAATCATAAAACCCAATAAATAACCATACAAAAACACAGAACATTGACCAAGTATTAGCAATACTGTTATCGTATTATAGTATTAGTATTAGCAATACTGTTATCATATTAAAACATATTATAGGGACGGCGTGGCGCAGTGGAAGAGTGGCCATGCGCAACCCGAGGGTCACTGGTTCAAATCCCACCTAATACCAACCTCGTCACGTCCGTTGTGTCCTGAGCAAGACACTTCACCCTTGCTCCTGATGGGTGCTGGTTGGCGCCTTGCATGGCAGCTCCCTCCATCAGTGTGTGAATGTGTGTGTGAATGTGGAAGTAGTGCCAAAGCGCTTTGAGTACCTTGAAGGTAGAAAAGCGCTATACAAGTACAACCCATTTATCATTTATTTATCATAAGCGCTAACATTAAGGAAATACATTTAGTGGCGGATTGATCAAAGAAGGCTAACTTTCTTATGCGGCTCTATGGACATCATCAGCTGGTGAGCTACTCTCTCGCCTCGGAACGTGTGAGAGTTTATTCTAAATTATAAATCATGTCTTTTACCTTGTTACTAAAATGATGTAGACATAAACTGAGAAGTAAGTCAACTTTAACAGCCAATTTAGAACTGGAGAGGACTAGAAAGACCTTGGTTGGCACCATTTCTTTCATTTTTTAACTATTCGCAAAGATTATGAATTATTCTTCATCTAAACGGGTATCTATAAACATCCTACGACCTGCAATCCTGGTGATAGCAGACATTGTACTGTAAATGGTGTTTCATTATGTTTCATGATGTCTACAGTAAGTAGAAATCAGTAATGTTGTTGAAGGAAAACGTGAACGTTGTAATGAGTTCGTGAAATTAATACTCCGCCGTTTGCTTCAAGTGATCAAAATACGTGAATATCATGTGTTATGAATGTGTATACAATACTGTATATACTTACAGCGGGTATATAACACGTTGATAGAAGTGTTTGGATGTATTTTTAAGCACTTTCTTGCTGGGTTGCAATCACATGATCTAGAAACACTTCCGGGTTTCAGACGATGGTCTAGAGCAGGGGTGTCCAAACTTTTTATGACTGGGGGGCCGCATTTGGAAAAAAGATTTGGCCGAAGGCTGAAAGCCGACGGCATGCAAAGTAACCATATATATATATATATATACATGCGATATATATATATATATATATATATATATATATATATATATATATATATATATATATATATATATATATATATATATATACATGTTTCTATATGAGTTGGGAAATTGTGTTGGTTTTAAATACAAAACGGAATACAATGATTTGCAAATCATTTTCAACCCATATTCAGTTGAATATGTTACAAAGACAACATATTTGATGTTCAAACTGATAAACATTTTTTTTTTTGCAAATAATCATTAACTTTAGAATTTGATGCCAGCAACACGTGACAAAGAAGTAGGGAAAGTTGGCAATAAATACTGATAAAGTTGAGGAATGCTCATTAAACACTTATTTGGTGTGCAGGCTAATTTGGAACAGGTGGGTGCCATGATTGGGTATAAAAACAGCTTCCCAAAAAATGCTCAGTCTTTCACAAGAAAGGATGAGGCGAGGTACACCCCTTTGTCCACAAATGCGTGAGCAAATAGTCAAACAGTTAAAGAACAACATTTCTCAAAGTGCAATTGCAAGAAATGTAGTGATTTCAACATCTACGGTCCAAAGTATCATCAAAAGGTTCAGAGATCCTGGAGAAATCACTCCACATAAGCGGCATGGCTGGTAACCAACATTGAATGACCGTGACCTTAGATCCCCCAGACGGCACTGTATCAAAAACCGACATCAATCTCTAACAGATGTCACCACATGGGCTCAGGAACACAGTCACTAAATACAATTCGTCGCTACTTCTGTAAGTGCAAGTTGAAGCTCCACTATGCAAAGCGAAAGCCATTTATCAACAACATCCAGAAACGCCGCCGGCTTCTCTGGGCCCGAGATCATCTAAGATGGACTGATGCAAAGTGGAAAAGTGTTCTGTGGTCTGACGAGTCCGCATTTCAAATTGTTTTTGGAAATATTCGACATTGTGTCATCCGGACCAAAAGGGAAGCAAACCATCCAGACTGTAATCGACGCAAAGTTCAAAAGCCAGCATCTGTGATGGTATGGGGGTGCATTAGTGCCCAAGCCATGGGTAACTTACACATCTGTGAAGGCACCATTAATGCTGAAAGGTACATAGAGGTTTTGGAACAACATATGCTGCCATCTAAGCGCTGTCTTTTTCATGGACGCTCATGCTCATTTCAGCAAAACTATGCCAAGCCACATTCAGCACATGTTAAAACAGCGTGGCTTCATAAAAAAAGAGTGCGGGTACTTTTTTGGCCCGCCTGCAGTCCAGACCTGTCTCCCATCAAAAATGTGTGGCGCATTATGAAGCAACATGCTTCAAAGAAGCTAGTAAAGAGAGACACAGACTCCGATGCCACTTCACCTCCACCACCACTTAAGGATTTTAACGGAGACACTGCCAGCCAGGACAATGTTGATAGAGCAATTGCAGCGTATGTGCTAGAAAACATGCAGTGGCGTCACCCACTTTCAGGCATCTAATTAGCATGATACCGGCGTCAAACAGCAAATGGCAAGGAAAACATTTTCACGTACCTGGACACAGTGGACAGTGAGGACATTAACATGGAACGCGAGCCAAAGAAGACAGTCCAAACTCTGCCTCTGTTCATCATTCAGCACTACATGTACACACACTCTGTCAATTTTCTTATATACTGTTGCTCTTTCATTCTGGACTTCTAAAGTGTTTGATTATTACATCACTCTAAATGTAGGGACTATAAAGTTTATAAACATGAAGAGGGATCCTAGTAGGCAAGGCCAATCTTTCCTTCTCTCTAAACTAAAACTAGGGAAATGCGTAGAGGGGTCTGGGCTTCAGTACTGTGTTGATCTCCTGAAGACAGTATTTTATTTCACAATTCCTTGAGAGAAAAAAACGCCTGGTTAGGCTTTGTGTATGTCATTTGTGCCTTTCTTGGGTGAAGCCAGGTTTACAGTTATGTTGTTATAATGGGGTTTGCTACTTATGTATGATTTGTTGCAGCTATTTAAAATAGTTGTGTCAATTTGTTCTGGCCTGAAATAAATTGGCCCCTTTAAAGCTATATTTGTCTTTGAGTGTTGTATGTATGTAACAGGTATATAAGTTATATTGTATGCATTCCACCATAAATCCCTCACGTTTTATTTGATTCCTCTATAATATCCATTGTCACTTTTATTTTATCAGTTTTTCAGCAAATAGTTAATTTTGGGACAATTTGTCATTTTATTTAGAAATCCTACCCTCTTCCAGTAGTGACATTGAGTCCTCACTTGCTGTTGAGACATGCATGAGGAGGTGAGTGTTTCTCTCTGCTCTCGTGTTTTAAAGAGAGTCTGGCTGTGAAATGAGATTATAATTGGCTCTTGTGTTGCTGATATGTTTATGTACACTTGTTCTGCTGATAGTTTGAGTGTTTTAGCAAACTTTTTGCTGCTGTGCTGTTGTGTGGCGCTTCTTGCTCACACATAGTGGCTGCCGCATTTCATTAAAGTTTTCCCTCCATTTTAGACTGGTTTGATGCTGAGTCCTATGTTAACGCTGCCGTATTGTTTCCTGTATATTTCATACAGGTATGTTTCTGTTGCTCCCAAAACGTTTTCTTTACTGTTATATTTATTGTTTATTTTCCTATTGTATAAAATATTTAATGGTGGTGTATTCATTTTCAGTGTATTTGTAATTGTGATGTATAGGTTTTGTGATAATTGTGAATGTTTCATGTAACATTTCTGTTCATTTAAACTCACTTGCTGTTGAGACATGCAAGAGGAGACTGGTTTGCTGCTGAGTCCTGTGGTAACGCTGCCGCATTGTTTCCTGTATATTTCGTACAGGTATAAATAAATATGCCCCCTGTTTCAGCTAAAGACAACCACAGAGTCCCCTTGTCTTCAAAGCAAAGCAACTACACAACGCAGACTCTAACCGGCTTTATGTAGACCACATGGCTTAGCAGAGTTCAGTGATGCAAATGTATGTCAAGTTGATCAACGGATTGTATTCTCCAGTGCAATAACAGCACTGAAATGAAGGCTAAAAGGGCAATAATGGGAGCTTAAAAAAAAAAGAAGAAGAAAATAAGCAGTAATTAAATAGTTGCTTTTCCCAGTAACGTATTACTTTTTGGTGTAAGTAACGGAGTTACTTTTGTAACTAGTAACTGTAACTAGTTACTGGTTTTCAGTAATTAACCCAACACTGTTAGTTACTGAGGCATATTTGGCGGAATGTAAACATTTGTTAACTGAAAAGAACACAAATAGAGGCAGGCGTTTGTGAATCAAGGTTCCAGTGCAGGCTTCTTTTGTCAGTATAGTACATTAAGTCAGGTCAATTATGAGAATTAAGAGCTGTAATTTAAAGCATGGGTGACATTGTTCCATCACTGTCCAGGGTAAACATGTTTGCATTCATTTTTGTCAATGACAAATCACTCACCAGCTTTCAGTTGCATCCTTTGGAAAACATTGTTGTGTTAAGACATGACAAATGACCAAACTGCACCAAAATCCACATATATCTTCTATGCTATGAATTTTTATGAGCTTGCGCTTCCGACTGTATATCCATCACAGTTCAAGCATTTTCTGAAGATAGCAGCAGAGCTACATTTTTAAAGCGGCTTTTCACACGTTAGTGCATCAGGAAACCTCCCATCCATATTGTGCTCCAGGTAACGCAAATATGCTTGCCCACCATTTTTAATCTTCAAGTCAATTTAGTGTGTTTATAGAGACGGAAAGAGAGAGAGAAATAACAATGGGAAAAAAATAAAGACTCAAATTTAATAGGATTAACATTAATTTGAGTCTTTGGCTCTTTACTGGACCATCTGCATTTTAAAAAAACGTCTTGGAAAAAGCAACTGTAGTGTTTGGTTGTATCAAAGGGCTTTGGTTTCAGTATTCCCTCAACAGTTCAGGATTAGTCAGAAAGCAATATTATTGCCTCTTTCCATTATTGTGTTGTTACACTCGAACTCTATGAACTCTGCAAGCACACAAGCAACTTCCAAGGCTCTCAAAGGCCATGGGAGCAGAGAGCAATTGTGTTGTAAAAGCGGATAGTCTGAGCTGTGCTTTCTACCACTATCAGAGTAGTGGTGGTGGATAACACACCGCCTGGACATCGCATCCCGGACCAGCTTCAGGCATGGGCTGGGCGCCAAGTCGTAGGTTGAGGATCAAACCTCAGGAGCGCCAACGGAAGACGTCCCCGATTTAGGATGAAGGACTGTAAAAGCTGGACCATTGCTAGTGGTTGCAAAACAAAGTTATTTAGATCTTTAGCTATAAGCTAATGCCAGCAAAGAAGACTTTGATGTTTAAGCGGATTGTCCGGGCTTTTATGTAGAATTCGCTACACCAACTAGCAGCAAGGAGGCTCGTAAGTCAAGTTCAAAACCTAACAAAAAGCAGAGAGAGAGCTCAGATATGAAAATATTTGTAAATTGAGGTATGACTGTAATTTGTAATAGATTGACAACCCGTAAAATAATCATTGTAAAAGCTGAATAGAAATAAAACTACTCATTACCAAAACAAACGCCTTTCCGACACATATCATGGAGGGAATTGAAAAGTGTTTGCATACTGTCACCTCATGGTCTTTTATGGGTATTATATTTCGGATTATTTGTTAGATAGTCACTTAGTTGAAGTATGATGAGGGTTTAAAATACTGGCATCGTCTGACCTTCTAGACATATTTTTCCAAAACATTTTGGTTAAACTTTGGGTTTTTATGTTTCCACAGTAGTGCCTTTTAGGTCAATTTTTGATATTTGGTAAAAGTCCATAAAGATATATCCATCCATCTATCCATTTTCTACCGCTTGTCTCATTCAGGGTGTCGCTGGAGCCTATCTCAGCTGCATTCGGGCGAATGGCGGGGTACACCTCTGACAAGTCGCCACCTCATCACAGGGCCAACACAGATAGACAGACAACATTCACACTCACATTCACACACTAGGGCCAGTTTAGTTTTGCCAATCAACCTATCCCCAGGTGTATGTCTTTCGCGGCGGAAGGATGCCGGAGTATAACTTAATTAATTCACTTGTTTTACGCATCACTTATTCTGATGGATCCTTCCCCTGCTAACTTGGAGCATGCGGCAGAGTACACCATGGACTGATCTCTAGTCAGTTACATAGCCTATAGATACTTTCCAATATAAGATTTGCAAATGATTAACCCATTCATGTTGTTGTAAGGTATTGTTTATGTTGTTCAGGGCCACAAGTGAGCTAGAGCAGTGGTTCTCAACCTTTTTTCAGTAATGCCCCCCCTATGAACATATTTTTGATTCAAGTACCCCCTAATCAGAGCAAAACATTTTTGGTTGAAAAAAATAGATACAAAAGTAAAAAACAGCACTATGTCATCAGTTTCTGATTTATTAAATAGTATAACTGCTAAATATTGCTCATTTGTAGTCGTCTTTCTTGAACAATTTGTAAAAAAAAAGATATAAAAATATCTAAAAACTTGTTGAAAATTAAGCAAGTGATTTAATTGTAAAGAAAGATTTCTACACATACAAACCCCATTTCCATATGAGTTGGGAAATTGTGTTAAATGTAAATATAAACGGAATACAATGTTTTGCAAATCCTTTTCAACCCATATTCAGTTGAATGCACTACAAAGACAAGATATTTGATATTCAAACTCATAAACTTTATTTTTTTTGCACATAACAATTAACTTAGAATTTCATGGCTGCAACACATGACAAAGTAGTTGGGAAAAGGCATGTTCACCACTGTGTCACATCACCTTTTCTTTTAAAAACACTCAATAAATGTTTGGGAACTGAGGAAACTAATTGTTGAAGCTTTGAAAGTGAAATTCTTTCTCATTCTTGTTTTATGTAGAACTTTAGTCGTCCAACAGTCCGGGGTCTCCGCTGTTGTAATTTACGCTTCATAATGCGCCACACATTTTCGATGGGAGACAGGTCTGGACTGCAGGCGGGCCAGGAAAGTACCCGCACTCTTTTACTACGAAACCACACTGTTGTAACACATGGCTTGGCATTGTCTTGCTGAAATAAGCAGCGGCGTCCATGATAACGTTGCTTGGATGACAACATATGTTGCTCAAAAACCTGTATGGACCATTCAGCATTAATGGTGCCTTCACAGATGTGTAAGTTACCCATGCCTTGTGCACTAATAGATAGATAGATAGATAGATAGTACTTTATTTATTCCGTCAGGAGAGTTCATTCAGGAAAATTACAATTTTCAGCACAATCCCATTCAAGATCAGACAAACATTACAGGGAGACAGAACAGGATCGCTGACGGGTCTGCCGGCTTCCAGCGCCCCTTACAAAAAAGATGACATACAGGTAAACATGGGGGGGGGGGAAGAATAGAAGATTAAAATAAAATTTTAAAAAATCGGTCTTAGCCTGGGCCCTATACACCCCCATACCATCACAAATGTTGGCTTTTGAACGTTGCGCCCAAAACAATCCGGATGGTTATTTTCCTCTTTGTTCCGGAGGACACCACGTCCAGAGTTTCCAAATATAATTTGAAATATGTACTCGTCAGACCACAGAACACTTTTCCATCTTGCATCAGTCCATCTTAGATGAGCTCAGGCCCAGCGAAGCCAGCGGCGTTCCTTGGTGTTGTTGATAAATGGGTTTTGCTTTGCATAGCAGAGTTTTAACTTGCACTTACAGATGTAGCAACCAACTGTAGTTACTGACAGTGGTTTTATGAAGTGTTTCTGAGCCCATGTGGTGATATCCTTTACACACTGATGTCGGTTTTTGATGCAGTACGGCCTGAGTGATCAAAGGTCCGTATTATTTACTTTTAGCGACCCATCAGCGTTCTTGTACACTGTTTGTCTAATCTTGAACAGGTTTGTGCTGAAAACAAAGTTTTGTTGTACTTGTGCAATGACAATAATGACCTATCCTATCATCGCTTACTTGCAGTAATTTCTCTATATTCTCTGAACCCTTTGATGATTTTACGGACCGTAGATGGTAAAATCCCTAAATTCCTTGCAATATCTTGTTGAGAAATTTTGTTCTAAAACTGTTCGACGTATTGCTTACAATTTGGTGACCCTCGCCCCATCCTTGTTTGTGAATTACTTAGCATTTCATGGAAGCTGCTTTTATACCCAATCATGGCACCCACCTGTTCCCAATTAGCCTGCACACCTGTGGGATGTTCCATATAAGTGTTTGATGAGCATTCCTCAACTTTATCAGTATTTATTGGCACCTTTCCCAACTTCTTTGTCACGTGTTGCTGGCATCAAATTCTAAAGTTAATGATTATTTGCAAAAAAAAAGTTTATCAGTTTGAACATCAAATATCTTGTCTTTGTAGCATATTCAATTTAATATGGGTTGAAAATGATTTGCAAATCACTGTATTCCGTTCATATTTACATCTAACACAATTTCCCAACTCATATGGAAAACGGGGTTTGTAGAAGTAATCATTAACTTAAAGTGCCCTCTTTGGGGATTGCAATAGAGATCCATCTGGATTCATAAACTTAATTTGAAACATTTCTTCACAAAGAAATAAATATTTAACATCAATATTTATGGAACATGTCCACAAAAAATCTAGCTGTCAACACTGAAAATTGCATTGTGGCATTTCCTTTGACAGTTTATGAACTTTCATTCATATTTTGTTGAAGTATCATTCAATAAATATATGTATAACGTATTTTTGAATTGTTGCTATTTTTAGAATATTTAAAAAAAAATCTCCCGTACCCCTTGGCACACCTTCAAGTACCCCGAGGGGTAAGCGTACCCCTATTTGACTCAACTGACTGGGCGGTAGATGGGCTGATTCAATTTATTTTCACACTTAATTCTATTGAGAAGCCACACGCTGACATTATCATAAATGCATTAATTTAAACAGTTCAACTTCTTTTTCAAAATGTATTTGATATGTTTACAGGCTTAAATGTTTTATCCAGGTATGATTCAGTTTTCACAGTTTAGTTTAGTTTAGTGTAGTTTATTAAGGATCCCCATTAGTCTACACCGCAGTGGAGACTATTCTTCCTGGGGTCCAGGCAAAAACATCACACAATCACAAAACAAAAGATTAAAATGCAGTACAACATGATCCAATAATAAAATGTCATAATACAGAAATAGCAACAACATAAAACCAAAAAAATAATAACTTATGTTACATTATAATTTTCATACCAAAGATAAAAATAGCAATATAAAAATAGAAATATATATTTATGTATTTTTGCAAAAATAAAACAAAGAAACAATGGCCTAAAATATACACATTAGTATACCAAAGACAAACAATAAGTGATGAAAAAGCACCATCCATCCATTTTCTACTGCTTATCCCATAATCAATAAAATACTCAATAGTCAATAAAAACAGTCATGACATTAGGTACAATCTAGAATAATCCCTTTCCGCAATACTTCTCCTCTTAGTCTGTTCTTAAAACCCACTATGCTGGTGATTGATAGCAGATATTGTTGAAGCCGATTCCAGTAAGTGATTGCCCGATACATTACAGTCTTTTTCAAAACATCACTTTTGGGTTTAACACGGGTGAGAGCACCTCTTAGGGCTAGCCTGGTACCGTAATTGTGACTGTTACTAGCAAGCAACAGCTGAGAATATAGATATGAATGTTTATGGTATGTATAGATGTTTTTTCAAAAATAGAACCTGTAGTTTTTTACCAACTTTCATTTATGACAATTCATGATGCATGATCTCAATCTAAATGAGCAATGGAGAGCTAGTATGGCAGCTCTGTTTTGGGTAAACTGGATTTTATTTAGATCTTGTTTAGATGCATTAGACCAGATTGCTGGGCAGTAGTCAATATGTGACAATACAAGGGATTGTATAACTTGCTTTGTAGTTGTGTTAATTAAAAAATAGGCACTTCTTCTTATGATTGAAATGCTTCTGCTCATTTTTGTTACTATGTTTTTAATGTGAATGGCCCAAGATGGTCTTTCTTCTATTGTAAATCCCAGCAACCTGGCCTCTTTAACTTGTTCAATATGAACTCCGTTCAGAGAAACATTCAATATGCGTTCCTTTCTCTGAGCATGTTTTGTGCAAAAAAAACAAGACATTTTGTTTTGGAATGATTAAGTTTCATCTTATTTTCTGTAACCCATTTAGAAATCTGCATGACCTCGTCTTGTTGTATACTGCTCAGGTCTGTGCAATTATCTGCATATGCATATATTGTTGTGTCAGCTGCGTAAATTGCACAGCAACTATTCTTTAAAATACATGACATATCATTTACAAATATTGAGTACAATAAAGGTCCCAGGCAACTTCCCTGGGGAATACCACAATATAATGTTTTAATATTTGAAAGGGTTCCATTGAACATGACACATTGCTGTCGGTTGACTAGGTAGCTTTTCATCCAGTTAATCGCTGAGAGTTTAAAACCATATGCAGACAGTTTTATAGGTAGTAGTTTGTGGTCAATAGTATCAAAAGCTGCACTAAAATCTAATAGCACTGTGTCTACTAATAATTTACTGTCAATGTGTTTTAGCCAGTCATCTGTTAATTGTGTGAGAGCTGTGCATGTTGAATAGCCAGTTTTATATGCATGTTGAAAGTCTGAATGAATGTTATTTATAGAGAAATAATTTTGAATTTGCTTAAATATAATTGTTTCCATTAATTTTCCTAATACCGGTAAAATGCTAATGGGCCTACTTTTCGATCCAGTGAATTCTTCTTTCCTATTTTTTGGTAGAGGAGTCACTCTAGCAACCTTCCATACTTGAGGATAGATTCCTTCTTTAAAACTTAAGTTAAAAATATAGCATATCGGAAAGGCTATTATTCCATTTGACAACTTTAAAAGTCTACTATCTAGATTATCATGACCACAAGGTTTGTCAGATTTCCATCCATCCCATCCATCCATTTTCTACCGCTTATTCCCTTTCGGGGTCGCGGGGGGCGCTGGCGCCTATCTCAGCTACAATCGGGCGGAAGGCAGGGTACACCCTGGAC
Source organism: Nerophis ophidion (assembly GCF_033978795.1). Classification (NCBI taxonomy): domain Eukaryota; kingdom Metazoa; phylum Chordata; class Actinopteri; order Syngnathiformes; family Syngnathidae; genus Nerophis; species Nerophis ophidion. The sequence goes on from NC_084613.1 coordinate 58,250,280, forward strand.
AAGTCGCCACCTCATCGCAGGGCCAACACAGATAGACAGACAACATTCACACTCACATTCACACACTAGGGCCAATTTAGTGTTGCCAATCAACCTATCCCCAGGTGCATGTCTTTGTCAGATTTCAATTCAGAAAATAGATTCTCAATTTCCAATGCATTAGTGACTGAGAATTCAAATTTACATTCTTTGTCCTGCATAATATCATTTTTAATAAGTGACTCAGATTAAATTCCATTTACAGGCAGCATGCCATTTCTTAGACTAGACTTAGACTTCCTTTTTATTGTCATTCAAATTTGAACTTTACAGTACAAAGAAGAACAAAATGTTGTTGCATTAGTTCTTGGTAGAGCAGGATAAAAAAAAAAAAAAGCAAAAAGGTGCAGATATAAATAAATAGATTACTGTACAGATAAATACATTGCACTTTTCCACATGCGTCCATGTTTATGGACATATGTTATGTTGTCATTTTTTAGTCCAGCGAGTTAATCCATTTTTGGGGGAGTTGAGGGGATAATTTAATTATGATGCGTTCAAGAGTCTTACGTTCTGAGGGAAGAAGCTGTTACAGAACCTGGAGGTTCTGCTACGGAGGCTGCGGAACCTTTTCCTAGAGTCCAGCAGTGAAAACAGTCCTTGGTGGGGGTGGGAGGAGTCTTTGCAGATTTTCTGGGCCCTGGTCAGGCAGCGGCTTTTTGCGATCTCATGAATAGGAGGAAGAGGAGTCCTGATAATCTTTTCTGTCGTCCTCACCACTCTCTGGAGAGACTTCCAGTCTGAGGCATTGCAGGCTCCAGTCCAGACAGAGATGCTGTTGGTCAGCAGGCTGTCTTTATAGTGCCTCTGGAGAATGTGGTGAGAATGGGGGGAAGGAGAGAGGTGATCAACAAGTATCAATTTTACTTATGAAATAATTGTTGAAGTAATTAGCAATTTCTTTGGGCTTGGTGATAAAGCCTTCACCTGATTCAATAAATGCTAGTGTTTTCCACATTGTATCTCTACCCATGAGTTGATTGAGAGTACTCCAAAGTTTTTTGCCATCATCATTAATTTCTTCAATTGTAGATAGGTAGTACACCCTTTTTTTTTCAGTTTATTTAATTTGGTCACTTTGTTTCTTAAAGAGCGATATGCTAGCTAGTCCTCTGAGCTACCTGAATCTACAGCAACTCTTTTGCTTTATGTCTATCTTTCATCAAGTGTCTCAGGTCAGAGTCAAGCCAAGGGGCTTTGACAGATCTGACGGTGAGCTTCTTGATGGGTGCATGCTTATCACAGACAGAATAATATTACTTCATGAATTCATGCAGAGCTGCTTCAGTATGGTTTGACTCAAATACACTGCCCCACTGTATGTTATGTACGTCTTCAATAAAGGCATTATCACAGAAATGGTTGTAGAGTCTCTTATATGTAATTGTAGGTCCAGCTTTGAGGACTTTCACTTTTCTTGCCATAGCTTTCATTTTATGATCACTAAATCCAATTGGCACTGAAACAACCTTTGAGCATTTATCTACTGAATAAGTAAAAAGATGATCTATGCAAGTTGAAGACAATACACCTGAATTGTTCATATTTATTCTGTTTGGTAGATTTATCATTTGAGCTAGGTAACATACAGTGGCAGTGTCATTAAGCTTTCTTTTCATAGGGCAGTTTTTTGAGAGCCAGTCAATATTTAAGTCTCCTAAGAAATACATTTCTCTGTTTGTGTCAGAAACATTCTGAAGCATTGCACATATGTTTTCAAGATATGCTGCATCAGAGGAAGGTGATTTATACCAGCAGCAGATTAGTAATGGCTTTAGATGTGGCAAGTGAACCTGGATCCAGATTGCCTCTACATCTGTCAAGTCGAGATCTCCTCCTCACTTTATTGGAATGTGGTCTTGTACAGTACATAAAATGCGACTCCTCCCCCGTGTCTGTCTCAATCAGGTCTAATTATATTGTAACATTGTTTAAATATTTCAGCATTGCCAATTGAATCATTCAAATGAGTTTCAGAAATTGCTACTATATGTAGATCATTTTCAAACATTATTTTACTCAACCCAATTACCTTGTTTTTCAGACTAGATGTTCTAGTGGGCAATTTTGAGTTCTTTTTTGGGAAGTTTGATAGACATTTAAAGTTAGTAGGGATTTGCAGAATAGATGTCAACCCTAAAAACACAAAAACACATAAAAAAAACATATAGACCAGCAAACCACAAAATATGCAAATGTTTCCAAATCACTTAAGCTTGTGACCATTAGCATTTGTGCCTGCTCAGGTGCACCATTTAGCTTTATGTAGACTTTGCAGTTGGACGACTATGTTGCTTGTATCTTTCCCTCTTTGCGTGGAAACCGAGCTCTTTTAGCAATATCAGCATTGCTCTTGGTTAAATGTTCATTGAGATAAACATTTGAAAATGTGTTTGTTTGTAATGATCCCATTATGTGTTTGTTTTTGAGATACAAAAAGCAGTTAATTAATCATTCATTTTGCAGGTTCAAGCATCCTCAAAGATTGGTCAAGGCACATTAGTATCTATATGTATGTATATCTTTGTCAATATGTGACAATAAACATACACCCTTTAGGCTCAGTTGAATCTATCCATAAATAAAGCCATGTTCACTACATTTTTCCAGACTGTTTTTTGTAACGCTGTACCATTTGATCTGAATAGATGACCTACATCATGTTCTGCTTGAACAGTTCATGGCCCTCAACCGACCTGCACAAACATATGGTTACATAGCATGCTAGTAGTAATGGTTACAAATGGCTTTTAAAAAAGTGTATAAAGGTGAGTGAACAAGTATAAAAAATGTGCAAAACAAAGTGAGTGAATAATAAAACAAAAGTTACGGTTAAGCATTAGTGACTTTATATATTTAAGTAAAAAAAAAGGAAAAAAATAACGTGCAAGTTTAGGGTGAAAAAATGCAAGAGTGGGAAAACATCATTGCAAAGTGAAAATGAGTATTTCATATTTTGTTTGTAAAGTGAATGGATTTTACAAAAAAAGTTTCCACTTTTGATATTTTTTTTTGCTAGTTTGGAAAAAAAATGCAAAAAAACTGGAAAAAACTGCACAACAAAAATGGTATGTTTTAAAAGGGAATTGAACTTTTTGGGAATTTTGCCTATTGTTCACAATCATTATGAAAGACATGACGACAAATGGATTTTTTTTAATGCATTCAAATATTAAACCTAAATAAAACTCTGTTTACAATGGAGCCAATGAGAGGTCCTCTATTCCGCCCATAAAATCAGATAAATAACCATTCAAAAAGCTTGTTGGATTACATTCTCAGCCATTTACTTTCCAGGTAAGATACATTATATATTTTTTTTTAACTTACAGGAAGCAAGGAAGCGAGGAAACAGCAGACAACTCAATGATTTAAACAGGGATACACAGTAGTGTTCATGGCACCGCTATAAATAGTTCATCTGCATTAGCGCTTATAATAAATATAGCTAATACTTTTAAAATATTCAAGTCACAACATGTAAATGTAGTATTGTTGGCGGTTTTTGAATTATTTTTATTTTTTTTATGGGATGTTATGTGCTGAATAAAGGAGTTCCTGTTGGCAGCCCACCAACACAACATCCTAGTAAACTTCAAACCAGGCAACATCCTAAGACAGAGACAAGTGCATCCTAAAGACCCAATACCCCACACCCACAAAACAATCTGGTATATGCTATCCAATGTAATGATGAATGCACTGATTCATATATTGGGGAAACAAAACAACCACTAAGCCGAAGCATGGCACGGCATGGAGGGGCAAACTCTTCAGGCCAAGACTCAGCTGTCTACCTGTACCTCAGGGTGAAACATCACTCCTTTGATTCTGGACAGGGAGACATATGGTATGAAAGAGGAGTGAGGAAAGCCATCTATGCCAAGGTTTGAAAACCATCCCCAAAAAGAGGAGGTGGTCTTCGACACAGCCTAGCTTCCACATACAACACTGGCCTTTTGACCATTCCTAAGAGACTGCAATTTAGCCTCAAACAAATAACAAGAGTTAGAAACATTCTGGTCGCCTGGTGCCATTTGTTTACAGCGGGAATGCTTACGTGGGGGATTCCGACAATTTTGGTCTTGGAGCAATCGATCTACAACGATCATTTTGCCACAAAATGCCTCAATGCTAATGAGGGGACATCACATGTCATCAACGATTGTTGTTGGCTTTGACATTAGGATTGTTTGTTTGCATCTAAGCCGTTGTTTTTCCCACTACTATAGGGCGAAACCATCCTTGTCCAGAGTAGAAATATTTGGTTTTTTTGGCACTAGGCACTAGAATATATCTAAGTCTAACTCTATGAGCATGAACTAATGAAACCTACTCAGATAACGGGCGAAACATTGTCTGAGACAATCCAAACAGTCCAGTTTCAATCGATTAAATGCCCTGATACAAACTAATAATACTTTAAGTATAAGTGGATCAACACTTATAAATCAAATTGCTGTATTTCAAATAAAAAAGAAATCAAAAGCAATATAATGCTATTAAAATAAGAAAATAGTTTAGAAATGTTCATTTAAAACCATGGTATACAATACTACTGTGGTGGAATGGTCCGAAACTTAGACAGCAACAAAGTGGATTTAGTAAAAAAGTTTTATTTACCCAAAATCCAAAAGTACAGGTTGGATTAAATTGCCAATGCAAACAGACAACGTTGTCCCGGAGCTCTAGAGTCATGCAAAATCATGCAAATCATATCAAATATTGGTCCACTGGCTTCTTATATGTTTTCCTCATGTGTCAAGGTCTTTTTGTTTTGCAACTGCTGGTTCCAAAAACAACGGTGGGTCTCTTAATCATAACAAGCAGTCATAACATTTCTTAGAATGGTCAGAGTGGCCACAAACTGAACTTTCCCCCACATATCCTTTGGTTCTGAATAGAAAAAAAGAAAAGAGCAGACCTCTGACAGATTTTCTTTTTGGATTTTCTCCGGACACAAAATATGGTATAAAGTCAGAAATTCCACAACACTACTTTTAAAATAAGAAAAACAGTTCATAAACGTTCAATAATAAAGACGATATAAGCTTATTAAAATGACAAACATAGCTCATAAACCTTTATTTAAGCTAAAAAAACGCCTAAATACACCCTGAAATCTATCAAGAATACGCCTACACTTCTCCCAAGAGTCCGTCGTGTGTCCAGCAACAATCATTCCAACAGGGCAGGCAGGTTCCCCGGAAACCCGAGATCTTTTCAATTTATTTGAGAGGCCAGTTGAACAATTCCATTGTTTAGATTTTAGAGAGCAGTGCAAAAAGGGGCTACGTGAAAGTCAAGAAAAGACAAAACAAGGAAGCGAGCAGGAGAGATAAGAGAGAGGCATGAGTGGCAGAAAAAAAAATACTTAAGCCTACTATACAACGTTTTTTTATTTTAGGTCATTATGATGTTACTTGTTGAGCCAAGTGTTTTCTGAGGTGAAAAAAGTTTGATAACTACTGTTATAGAGCATTGCTTAACATTGTCAACAAATACTGTAATATATTTTTGCTGTTTGGATTTGGCTTCAGAGCTGACACAAATATTTTCCCTCATAGCTGAAGATTAGTTACTGAGCATTAATTTTCATGGTGGTTTATTAAATATAATTACTTGGCGTATCAGGCTCATAAAAGCATGTAAATGAGTAGAGTTCATTAGAGGCATTAGATGCATGACACCAAATAATGGAATGTAGCGCGGCTTGCCAGTGACAGTTGCAGAATCATTTGGATGCACTATAGTTGCCTCCTTTCAAGATGGTAAAAATTAGCACCTAAATTACCTCTGTAAAATTGATAAAGTGTGTATAATGAACTGAAAAAACAACAGTAATCCTCCTCCAAACACAGAGCCAATGTCGCAGCAGTAAACATTGTTCTTTAGCAAATGTTCCCTTTGAGCATTGTAAGATAAATGAGCATATTTGGACATTTTGCTGTCATAGAGAATATGCATATTTTATGTAGAAGCCATTTATGCTTTGTTTGGGTCTGGTTTATATTTGTGCTGGTGTTTGTTTATGTTTGACCACCTGTGTGGGCAATGAGAGCAAAATATAAACATACATACATAATATGTTAATTTCATTTAGTAAAAGCCATAATTAGTTGCGTTATTTAATTTTTCAGATTTACTCTGAGGTGTTCCTCTTAGTTTGTTAGTTTTGGAAAGTATGCATGAAATAAGTAAATAATAGAAATTCTTTGTCAAAACCAAATTAGAGTACAAAAAATATTTTGCAGCCCAGCTTCAAAGTAGGACTGTGGCTCACACAATCAATTGCTTTCTTCTGCAGTCTCACCACCAACGCTCAAACTGAGACTTAAATATACAATACAGCTATTTAAATATGTACTATATCTAACCAAGTTTGAATTTATATTCAAATGTGTCAATAAATGAGGATTGAAATGTGGATGAAATACTATATGATCAGGAAGCGAGCAAATTTAAGAAGGCGTGTGTACGACACAATATGTGGTCAGTCCCATAGTTGCAATTATTTTATTCTCATTGCGAATTACACTTACAGCTTACACGTTTTAATGGTTGTGTGACTGCATCAGAAACACAAAATGCTTGTATTTTAAATCAATGTTCCCCATTGAAATAAACTGAAATCCCATTATTCGGTTCTTGGTTCAAAAGTATTCTTCATCCCTCACAAAGTCTGCTTGATTAATGGTAGCGAACACAAAACCCGCTCTGTTGACAGAAGTATAGGGATTATTGCTATGGGCTCTGTGAAATAAATGCACCCAGGAAAGAAGTTCTAGTCACCCTTAAAATGACCGTAATTCTGTAAATATTTTGTTATGTTATCATATATGGGCCTGCATCCACAAATAATATACGCCACACACACATACCCCACACCCCATTCAAGGCTTTCGACGCAAATCCGTTAGGGGTGATGGACGGCTGGGAAGCGCTTGAAGAGCTGCAGCCTGCCACTGTAGCCCCCACTCCCTCCCCTGTGTTGCAAGTCTCGAGTTGTATGTTGTATATATATGCTTTGGTATCAAGGTTTTTATCCTATTCAAGATTGGGCCCCCTGAGGAACCGAGTACAAATTGTAATTTTTTAATCATCCTACCCCAGTGTTTACCTTTTTCCCATCTTTTTCGGGGCGCCTAATGGTAACCCATCAGCGTTCCTGTTCTATAACCCTGTACACTTTATTAGTTTGTGCACTTTCAGTGGTTAAAAAAAAGTTGCGTCTTTGTAGATGTATTGCAGGACTGCATGCTTCTAAAATGCCCATAAAAAGCGGTATGTCTGCTGCATGTTTGAAAACATACACAAACGCTATAGGTAGGAACATGCTAACATAAACTCACAGTAAATGAGAGTGTCTCCATGGTGATGTCCCGTATAGTACATGCAAAATCCTCATTTGAATGAGGCGGTCTACACCACTTTACAATTGCACACGCAGTGTTAGTCAATCACACGCAACACACCCACTAATAGTGTGTTCTATTAGTGGGTAGATTGTAGATTGTACACGCTGTGTACCATGTTGTGTTTTGATCTTAGTAAATCAGGCTTTTAGTTGGCTAAACGAAAACACTTCAGTCATAATTTTCCATTATTAGAAACCTTAGAAAGGACTAAGAAGCAGAATTTGGAAACATTTTGGATGATAGTGACTGGAAATCTGCATTATTACCGATAAATGATAGCACATCTTGCCCAAAGCTTAATCTGATATAGTTTAATGTTGTTCATCACACCTTATTTACTAATTCTAAACTTTCCAAAATGTATGCTAATATTGCGGACACATGTAATCAATGTCAATTGACTCCCGCAAACAAGACGCACACTTTCTGGATCTGTCCCTGTCTGAATGCCTACTGGACTAATATTTTTAAACATCTTGCAGACGCACTAAATTCGAAGTGGACGCCTTGCGCAGAATTGGCTATTTTTGGAATATTACCAAACCTTCAGAAAATTAAGCACTTTTAAGGATTATATCGCATTTGCAACCTTACTAGCTTGTAGAAGGAGTTTGTTGGCATTGAAATCACATTTTTTTTTTCCCAAAGTCCTCCCTGTGGCTTAAGGACCTCATACTTAGATTTAAAGAAAATTCAATATAATTTGAGGGGTACACAAAAACAATTTGACTTGACCTGTGGTTGTATGTTTAGTTACATAGCTAAATTAAAAACACTATAGGATAAAAGTGACACTCACTGTAGACAATGAACCTTTTCACTCACCCAACTCTCTTTGTTTTTTTTTGATTAAGTGACACTTCTCTGTACGTTTTTTTTATTTTTTTTAGTCAGTCCATTTAATTTTCTGTCTTCTTGGGGTGGAGAGGAAGGCAGTGCATTGCCACCCACTGTGACTGATCTGTGACAAGAAAGCTTTCTTTTGTTGTTGTTGTGTTTCTGTAACTGTTTACCCTATCAAATGAATAAAAAGAAATACATAATACCAATTTTCCATTATATTGAATGAATATTATCTTAATTTTCCTCTCAGCACCGTCTTTCACTCTCAATTTTCTTTTACAATTGTTATAAAAACAAAGTCATGGAGTCTTGCTTCCTCTAATTCTAGCCAAAAAGACACTGGATCCGTGGGATCTGAGCCGAGGATGCCGTTGTGGCTTGTGAAGCCCTTTAAGACATATGTGATTAAGGGCTGTATAAGTAAACTTTGATTGATTAATTAATTGATTGGATGTTTTAGTCAGATCTTACATAGTTTCCTGTGCATTAGCTATGCTAACAACAACACAGCCTAGGCTCTGAGCTGGGGCACTCATAAGCCAAAGCAGAGTAATACTGTATTTTTCAATATACACACTTTGTGCTTTTATTCACACCCTACAGTTTGAGAAACACTGACACATATGTGTTTTTATTATCTAGATCTGTCATAATTTGAAAATCATTTTGTCTCTTGGCCTTCAAGTTAAGTAGAAATCTTAGACTTTGTCGGCTGTTGGGATTGACTGGAGACCAGTCCAGGCTGTACCATGCTCCTGTGAATTCCAAAACCATCTGAGATTGACTCCAGCTCAACCAAGATCCTGAACAGGATAACTAGTAGAACATGAATCATTCTCATTGTGTGATCATGACGCAGATTGAATAAGAACAGGTCTTATCCGGCCAGTCAAGAGTATGCTTGAATGCCTTTTTAATAACAGTGATGATTCACCTTCTGACAAAATTGTCTTGAAAGGAGTCTTCATTCATGAGGTACTCCTTTCATTCAGCAAATCATTGCTCCTCCAAAAGGAAGTCTGTTTATCTAGCACATTATTTATCACTGATTTTTGAAGCCCATCCATCCATTTTCTGCCGCTTATTCCGCGTCGTGCCTATCTCAGCTACAATCGGGCGGAAGGCGGGGTACACCCTGGACAAGTCGCCATCTCATCGCAGGGCCAACACAGATAGAAAGATAACATTCACACTCACATTCACACACTACGGCCAATTTAGTGTTGCCAATCAAACTATCCCCAGGTGCATGTCTTTGGAGGTGGGAGGAAACCGGAGTATCCGGAGGGAACCCACGCAGTCACGGGGAGAACATGCAAAATCAAAACACATAAGCGATTAATATTAATATTGACACCCTCATTATTATGCCTAAGGGGTAGAGCGATACAGTGACTTGGTCAAAAAGGAGTCACGACACTAGAGGGCTACCGCTGTGGGGAAGTGGAAACACATTAACCTTTATCATTAGGGTCAAGGGTCCCCCAGGCAATTAGATTTTCTGGGGACGTTATGCATTATTGATCAGTGTTCTCCTAAGCGAAAGCTTAATAGCTTGTTTGACAAGGCTTTTAGCAACTGATTAGTCATTTCAAAATAGGTGTTTTTTAATATTTATAAATAGTACCTGGCCTGATCTATCCTTATGGTTTAGCACAACAGACATTAGAATGCTACTTATACTTAGGAGTGGCCAAGTTTTTTTGGGATACAAACTGTCTCCGAGCCAATTGTTTTGTATTTGGCTGCGAGCAAAGAAATAGTTACGAGCCTTGCTCATTTTCTTTTGGAATGTCACAGTTACCCCATAAGATCCAACCAAAATGGAGAGGCGTGGCTCAGATGATGGAATGGCTGTCAAGAAACTTGAGTGTTTTTGGTGCATATCCAGCTTCCGCCACTGTGTCTTGGGCCAAGACACGACAATATAAATAAATATTTTATGGCGGCCTCAATGGCCGTAGGCGCAAATTGGCAGCCATGTTTCCATCAGTCTACCCCAGGGCAGCTGTGGCTACAGATACCTTACCACAATCAATAATTTCTGAAAATATACCCGGCCGATAAACTTGTGTAGCCATTGATGATCCAATACGCTGATAGAGAAGTTTATCAAGCAGAGTGCAATGATGAACACAAAGCTTCTGCATGTTAACCATGTTGATCGAGTCAAGCATATGGAAGTCACTAAACTCAGCGTGACATGTGTTGCAGAGTTAATGACGGGCTGATGTTGGAGTTTGGACTGATTTGAAAAGGTTCCAACCAAATGCTTTCTTATAAGAAATGTATTTGTTCAGGATTGCAGGGTCTTCCTCAATAGCAGAAATAAGCACATCAAAACGTTCTGCTGACCTGAAAAGACGTGCTTTCAGCAAACTGTCGGCATCAGATTCCTTCCAGAACTTTAACCCAGGATTTGAAAGGTTGGCTGAATTCTACCACGAATGTTAAGAGTACATTCGATCTATTAGAGCTAGTAAAGTTATATCTTTCTACAAGTTCAAGCCTCAACTGAGAGCAAATTTATCATTTAACAAGGATGTTATGGTGGAGAACGTCAGAGCATGTATTGATTTTCCAACAGGTCATTTGTGATCATGTGCCCAGTGTTTGAGGGCTGTTTAACAACTTGTCTCTACAGCATAAGCAGAAGCATCACACAAACCCCGTTTCTATAAGAGTTGGGAAATTGTGTTAGATGTAAATATAGACGGAATACAATGATTTGTAAATCCTTTTCAACCCATAGTCAATTGAATGCACTACAAAGAAAATATATTTGATGTTCAAACTCATACACTTTATTTTATTTTATGTTTTTGCAAATAATAATTAACTTAGAATATCATGGCTGCAACACCTGCCGAAGTAGTTGGGAAAGGGCATGTTCACCACCACTGTGTTACATCACCTTTTCTTTTAACAACACTCAATAAACGCTTGGGAACTGAGGAAACTAATTGTTGAAGCTTTGAAAGCAAAATTCTTTCCCATTCTTGTTTTATGTGGAGCTTCAGTCGTTCAACATTCCGGGGTCTCCACTGTCGTAATTTACGTCTTATAATGAGCCACACATTTTCGATGGGAGACATGTCTGGACAGCAGGCGGGCCAGGAAAGTACCCACACTCTTTTTTTTTACGAAACCACGTTGTTGTAACACGTGCTGAATGTGGCTTGGCATTGCCTTTTTGAAATAAGCAGGGGCGGCCATGAAAAAGACGGCGCTTAGATGGCAGCATGTGTTGTTCCAAAACCTGTATGTACCTTTCAGCATTAATGGTGCCTTCACAGATGTGTAAGTTACCCATGCGTTGGGCATTAATGCACCCCCATACCATCACAGATGCTGGCTTTTGAACTTTGCATCGATAACAGTCTGGATGGTTTGTTTCCCCTTTGGTCCGGATGACACAATGTCGAATATTTCCAAAATCAATTTGAAATGTGGACTCATCAGACCACAGAACACTTTTTCACTTTGCATCAGTCCATTTTAGATGATCTCGGGCCCAGAGAAGCCGGCAGCGTTTCTGGATGTTGTTAATAAATGGTTTTCGCTTTGTATAATAGAGCTTTAACTTGCACTTACAGATGTATCAACAAACTGTATTTAGTGACAGTGGTTTTCTTAAGTGTTGCTGAACCCATGCGATGATATCCTTTAGAGATTGATGTCAGTTTTTGATAAAGTGCCGTCTGGGGGATCGAAGGTCATGGTCATTCAATGTTGGTTTCCGGCCATGCCGCTTGCGTGGAGTGATTTCTCCAGATTCTCTGAACCTTTTGATGATATGGACCGTAGATGTTGAAATCCCTAAATTTCTTGCAATTGCACTTTGAGAAACGTTGGTTTTTTATGTTTGACTATTTGCTCACGTAGTTGTGTACAGCGGTGTACCTCGCCCCATTTTTTGTGAAAGACTGAGCATTTTTTGGGTAGCTGTTTTTATTCCCAATCATGGCCCCCACCTGTTCCTAATTAGCCTGCACACCTATGGGATGTTCCAAACAAGTGTTTGATGAGCATTCCTCAACTTTATCAGTATTTATTGCCACCTTTCCCAACTTCTTCGTCACATGTTGCTGGCATCAAATTCTAAAGTAAATGATTATTTGCAAAAAAAAAAAATGTTTATCAGTTTGAACATCAAATATGTTGTCTTTGTAGCATATTCAACTGAATATGGGTTGAAAAGGATTTGCAAATAATTATATTCCGTTTATATTTACATCTAACACAATTTCCCAACTCAAATGGAAACAGGGTTTGAATATACCTTAATGACTAAAGATGTATTGCACAAGAGGAAAAAACTGAAGAGCCCATAAAAGCCAAAAAGAAGAGAATGTAGGATAAAAGGGTTGTTTTGAAGTCTGTTGATTGTTATACAGATAAAGCTAAGTCAAAAGGAAAACTAAGCTTTGTCTCAAAGTCCAGAAAGCCTTCAAAGAGTGACTAAAGAAAATGAAATAAGTCTATAGACTTTGGAATTACATTCAACCGACAAACTCAGAGAACTGAAAGACAGCCACTAAAAGGCAATACTCTATCTGGCATATTTGTATGGCATATAGTTGAATTCCTATACAGCTATAATAAAAAGTAATTAAGTTTAGGTTACTATTACAAGTATACTAGCGCTGTCAAACCATTAACATATTTTTTCGCGATTTATCACATGGTTAACTCAAAATGAGTTTAAATATAATTGTTCATCATGTATAAGTGTACCCTAGAAAATTGTTTTAATACCATGACTGGACAAATAGTTTGTTTTAATGAAATTTTTAGGGTTTTTCTAAACAGCTCAACACAAAAAGGACATAAACATGCTGTTAATGATTACCTGAGCTGTGTTGGTGTCTTGCCAGATTTTGTATTTTGTAGGAATACAGAATTTGTATTTCGGCTGTAGGAGCACTTGCATTCAGAGGAGGAGTCACACTATGTTTAGATACCAGTTCCACGCATTATTAACAAAAAATGTGGATTATTACGATAATGGTTTGATTGTCAAAGAAGTTTGGTAATGTAAAATTTGGTATTTCTACCTGGATAAACGCTTCTGATATTCTGTACTTTACATGTTGTACAAGTTAATGGTCTTCATATCTGTGCATGAGAATGTTTTAACCTTCTCTATTTATTAGTAAAATGTAATATTCAGCCTGCAAAACATTTTGTGATTGAAGACTACGAAAATAACAGGGGCAATTTTAGTGTTGCCATTTAGCCTCGGTGCACAAATAAATAACTGCATAGTATTAGTAGAAAACATCATTATATACAAGTGAAGCACAATACGTATTTATTCAGAAGCTTCCCAAACCCACAAAACATGAAGCAATTGTGATGGAAATAAAACTTACTTTACATTTAAACTGCATTAAAAAAAACCTTTTTGACAAAGTATGAGCATAACGCAATACATTTTTTCATTTTGATATGTAGTTAGACCCAATGTAAAGTGTAGCGCTGTTTTTGTGCAGCTGAGTGTGTGATTGGTTTGAGAAGGTGTCTTGAGAGTGTGAAAATTTGTATCTGACTCCAGACTTCCTGCCCATTGTCTTTTCTTTTTGTTCAGCTTTCATGCCATTTTAATAAAACAAATTACAGTAATGTTCTGCATTTTGTGTTATAAATGCATTAAAGTAATCCAAACACTAATGTTAATCTCAACCTACCTCTCTGAATTCATGCTCGGCAACTGGCTGTTGCTCCAATGTGACATATCACAGCGTTTGTGTTTGTGCACAAAACAGGGTTTTGTCTTGTCGGTAGAGCAACTTGTCATGGCTATAAACTTGGTATTTCCATAATGCACCTATTTCTTTGTGCATTTCTGATCACTTTTTTTCTTGCTTGTGTCTCATATATATATATATATATATATATATATATATATATATATATATATATATATATATATATATATATATATATATGTATATATATATATATATATATATATATATACATATATATATATATATATATATATGTATATGTGGGGGAAAATCACAAGACTACTTCATCTCTACAGAACTGTTTCATGAGGGGTTCCCTCAATCGTCACAATACGAAGGTCCTGAGTAGTCAGGGTTCAATCCCGGGCTCGGGATCTTTCTGTGTGGAGTTTGCATGTTCTCCCCGTGAATACATGGGTTTCCTCCGGGTACTCCGGCTTCCTCCCACTTCCAAAGACATGCACCTGGGAATAGGTTTATTGGCAACAGTAAATTGGCCCTAGTGTGTGAATGTGAGTGTGAATGTTGTCTGTCTATCTGTGTTGGCCCTGCGATGAGGTGGCGACTTGTCAAGGGTGAACCCTGCCTTCCGCCTGATTGTAGCTGAGACAGGGACCATCGCCCCCCACATCCCCAAAGGGAATAAGCGGTAGAAAACGGATGGATGGATGGATATCTACATTAGGTCAGGAAAAAACACAAGAGGCTATATCATCCCTAAAAGCCTGTTTTGAATGTTTCCCTGCTCGTCAAGGGATTTTATTGATGAGCGGAAGGGAAACCTTTTGTGTTTTTTCCTAACCTAACGAATATTTTGCTCTCTAATCCATATATATGTAGTTAAAGCTTTCAATGTTAACGCATGAGATTTTTTTATTGTTTTTAAATGATCGCGTAAACATAAATGAATCAAAATTAATCACACCATTTGTTATGACCGCATGTATTTGTCTTGATCGCACGTACACCCGGAAGTCGTAACCTAATTTTACACGGTGCAAAGATGAGGGATGAAAGGTGGCCAATTTTGTCGGCTGTGGCTATCAAACTGCATACAAGAGGACTTTTAAGGTTTAAAGCTTGAAAAGCGCTGCCTCCATACGGCAAATGAAACGGTTCTAGGGTCCCAAACTTTGCCATTCTTCGGTGAGTGTAGGTGTGTAGTCCTTAACTCTGACACCATGTCATGTTCATGAGGAAGTGGAGTTTGTTTCATACGTGAGTCCCCTTAGCCGTCTCCACTTCAACACACAGGAACTAACTCAGCTAACACTAGCAGGTCTAGTGACTCATGTCACGTGACCTACGGTGGCCTAGGGTGGACAAACAAAACAATTCTCACAGCAGACCACAACTTTTCATTCACGAACATTCCCACAGTAAATTAATTAGAGATCCTTGAGCTGCCTGACATCCACCCATTTACTACCGCTTGTTCACTTTGGGGTAACAGGGGGCATTAGTGCCTATCTCAGCTACAGTGTACACCCTGGACAAGTCGTCACCTCATCACAGGGCCAACACAGATAGACAGACAACATTCACACTCACATTCACACACTAGGGCCAATTTAGTGTTGGCAATCAACCTATCCCCAGGTGCATGTCTCTGCCTGACATTTTAAACAGAATTTGCCATCTACAGTACACATTTCAAACAATTCAGAGGGTGTTAAATACAATATATTCAAGATGTTTCATTGACTCAGTTTATTTTTAATGCATTTAAAGCAGTGGTCCCCAAACTACGGCTCACGGGCCGGATCTGGCCCATGGATATATATATATATGTATATATATATATATATATATATATATATATATCTTGTTATATTGTAGTACCAATGTACAAGTAGGAAACAACTTTTTCCTTTATCTGAGATTGGACACAATTACACAATGTGGCATTACATGTCAAGACCTCACAGTGAATATAAACCGTAATTTCACCGCACATTTTACAGATGCTTTGAACCCTGCAGTGTATCGAATGTTCAGGGTTTGAAAACTGAAATTGCCAAACTGTCCACGATGGGTCAATGAAATTGTTCACATCGAATTAAACATGATCATTCCGTCTGCCATTTTGTTTATTATGGACTCACCCTCATCATAGCAGATGCACGATGAACTGCAGCTTTCAAATAATAGAGCTGATGCTTAGAACGAAAATCCAAAATCACAGGTTTCAAAAGCCTGGACTGCTGCGTGTGAAAAAGACGACACAAGCTCGGAGACACATTTTCCTCGAGACGAAATACAAATCAGATCTTAATTAGTTAAACATAACAGACAAATCTAATGCACCTGAATGTATTTTAGGTATATCGAATGACAAAGTTCCAGGTCTACAGTAGATTAGGAAAGTATTCAGAGCGCTTCACTTTTTCCACATTTTGTCAGTTACAGCCTTATTCCAAAATGGAATAAAATATTTAGAATTTAGTTCATTTTTTAAATCAAATAAAATAACAAACCATTATACATAAGTATTCACAGTTTCTGCTCAAGACTTTGTTGGTGCACCTTTGGCAGAAATTACAGCCTCAAGTCCTTTTGAATACGATGCCACAAACTTGGCACACCTATCTTTGGGCAGTTTCACTCAATTCTCTTTGCAGCACCTCTCAAGCTCCATTGGTTGAGTGTCTTTCGGGTGTATGGTGGCAAACGTTTTACTACCAAATGGTTTCCGTCTGACCACGATACCATACAGGCCTGATTGGTGGATTGCTGGAGAGATGGTTGTCCCTCTGTAGGTTCTCCTCTCTCCACAGAGGAATGCTGTAGCTCTGACAGCATGACCAACATGTTCTTGGTCATCTCCGTGACTAGACTAAAGACTGGAATATACTCTCGCGTCAGCCTGTGGCGACTTCTTGTTTGACTCATGATACTTCCGTGGGGGGTGGCACCAGACTTGTAATCCTCTTCCAAAACACTAAGGGCTGGTGGCTCCTTCAGCTGTTGGAAAAAGTAAGGACATCCACAACATCCACAACACTGCAAGTAATCATTTATAACCATCAGTTTGCTTCTAATGGACGTTTTATTTTTAAAACCAGAGGAAAATACATTCATGAAGATGGACTGTGCAACTTTTGAACCAGTCGCGGTAGTGGACAGGCACATTTGCAACACTAATCGGCCGTTCGGGACCTTGGACAAGAGAGCGCTATCATAATATTAAAAATACACACAACTGTTAAAAAGTGTATGTGTGCTTTTCAAAGTCTACTATCCTGTGCTTGGGGACCCTCTTCAAAAATTGAGCAATCACAGTTCTGTGGTCTTCTTTACCGCCGAGCGCAAGCTATGATTTTTGGGAAGTGCACGCAAGGTTTTTTCTGTAACGTAGGCAGGGGGAAAGACTCTAATGCTTACGCAGTTTCGTGACGTGAGAGTATACACCAGGCTTTAGATTAATGCAATGTACAAAGACATCCTGGAGGAAAACCAACGCTTTTCCACCCAACCTGATGGAGCTTGAGAGGTGCTGCAAAGAGGAATTGGTGAAACCGGCCAAAGATAGGTGTGCTAAATTTGTGGTATTTGAGGGTTTAATTGCTGCCAAAGGTGTATCAACAAAGTATTGAATATTTACAAACATGTATTTTTTAAATTTCTTATACATATGCAAATAATAAAAAAATAAAAAAAATAAACTTTTCATATTGTTTTGGGGTTGTGTCTATTGAAATTTGAGAACAAAAAGGAATGTATTCCATTTTGTAAAAAAAGGCTGTAACAAAACAAATTATGGAAAAAGTGAAGGGCTGTGAACACTTTTGGGATGCACTGTACAGTGCCCGGACATATGCAAATACTTAATTAACTTTCCGTAGTACTATCATCTTTAGTTAATCAGCATTATTAAGCAAGTATTACAGCAAAATTTTGATGTTCACAGGGTTTTCTGCTGTGAATTACTCATGGCTAATGGAGCAACAAGTATATCTTTTTGTCTCTGCAGGATCAGAGTCACAACATATGTGTCCAACTTTAATAAACAAAATAAAAAAACACCAGTAACCATGACATGAACACTGTATTAAATTATATTTGTACCTGATATGGAATGTTCACTGCACACACAAAATCTGTTGATTGAGGTCTCAGAGGTGTCCGTTTTCGCTTAATTCTAGCCCGTGTTATAGCTGTAATCTAATTGCGTTGTCTTTCTGGATCTTTGAGAACATTTTAAAAGTTATTACCCTCCAATCTTGTTGTTTGTGGTTCTGGCATCATGGCACACATCTTTGGTCTATAGCAAAGACATGGAGAAACTAAAGCACTTGTTTTGTTCTGCCAATATGGTGTTGTTCTAATTTTGGGTAGTGTATGACGGGATGCATGACGTCATCTCACGGTTATATACTATGATATATGCACGGCACCAAAATTAGATAGACAATGTTTGGTGACTGGAATATTCTTTGGAAATTGACCAAAATGTAGGGACTTCACAACACAGATCTCCTGAGCACCAACAAATATGACAAGACTGGCGACCATATGAATACAATCTATTCTATTGTATTAGTCTATACCCCAAAATCTTCAGACCGTGTTCAATAACAGACCACTGTCCTAGAGTAAATGATAACACATTAATTAATGAGAGAGGTATGACCACAAGGCAAAATTAAATGAAAATAATATGTATGCGCCCACACATCACTTTCGAAGTACACTTAACTATTATAATTGTCCCTGTTTATAAACTTATAATTTCATATAAGGTTGTGAGCTGATTTTCTTTCGGCTTTTTCAATTAGACTGTATTCAAAGCCTTGTGCCTATTTCTACACATCTTATTTTTTGTGATTGGAGCACATACTTGTTTGTCACAAAAAACATTCATGAAGTTTGGTTGTTTTATGAATTTATTACGGATCTACAGAAAATGTGACCAAACCTGCTGGGTCAAAAGTATACAAACATCAATGTTAATATCACATGGACAAAGATACAACCTACAACCATAAAGTTCTGTGGTCTGATGAAACTGAAATTTAGCTGTTGGCCAAAATACCCAGTAATATGTTTGGAGGAGAAAAGGTGAGCCCTTTAATCACAGGAACATCATCCCTAGCGTCAAGCATAGTGGTGGTAGTATTATGCTCTGGGCCTGTTTTGCTGCCAACGGAAGTGGTGTTTTACAGAGAGTAAATGGTACGATGAAAAAGTAGGATTACCTCCAAATTCTTCATGAAAACCTAAAATCATCAGCTTGGAGGTTGGGTCTTGGGCACAGTTGGGTGTTCCAACAGGACAATGACCACAAACACATGTCAAAAGTGGTAAAGGAATGGCGAAATCAGGCTGGAATAAAGGTTTTAGAATGGTCTTCCCAAAGTCCTGACTTAAACGTGTGGACAATGCGGAAGAAACAAGTCCAGGTCAGAAAACCAACACATTTAGCTGAACAGCACCAATTTTTTCAAGAGAAGTGGTCAACAATTCAACCAGAACCTTGCCAGAAGCTTGTGGATGGATACCAAAAGTGCCTTATTGCAGTGATACTTGCGAAGGGTCATGTAACCCAATATTAACATTGCTGTATGTATACTTTTGACCCAGCAGATTTGGTCACGTTTTCAGTAGAAACCATAATAAATTCATAAAAGAACCAAACTTCATGAATGTTTTTTGTTACCAACAAGTATGTGCTCTAATCACTCTATCACAAAAAAAATAGAGTTTTAGAAATGATTGGAAACTCAAGACAGCCATGACATTATGTTCTTTACAAGTGTATGTAAACTATTGAGTATGATTGTGTGTGTGTGTATATATATATATATATATATATATATATATATATATATATATATATATACATATATATAATATATATATATATATATATATATATATATATATATATATATATATATATATATATAATCTATTTGACCAACATTCTAAAAGAGTCGGCACCTGTGCATTGCACTGTGTAATACAATTACCACGGTCAAACTGTGTAAGCACACATCTTGTAAATGGCTGCTCTGGTGTCAGGATAGATATCTAGTCAGCTATAAACTTCAAGTCACTAGAGTTTTTGCAGAAGCATAAAACGATTATATCCCTCTAACCATGTCCGGACTTACATTTTCTGTCCTTTCAGCAAAGGATTATCCTGATCTACTTAGGGAAAATGGGATTTCACTAACTGTACATGTTTAGAAGCTGAAACACGCCAGATGTCATTTTGCTGTGGTGTCATGGTGAATGGTGTTTTGCTGGAAAGTCTGATGCAGATTCATAAACTTTTGTTTTCCTCACTCTTAGCAGCACACAGTAGAAAGACCTAGCCTCTTTGATCCAAGTAAATATGATGTTTTTTTTGAGAAAATCAGACACAATACCATCCCGACAGAAGACATACCATATAAGACATATGTTTAAAAAAAATAAAAGCCTGGCAATTGGCAAATGAATTGTCAAATTACAAGGGGACGGCATGGCGCAGTTGGGAGAGTGGAAATCTGAGGGTTCCTGGTTCAATCCCCACGTTCTACCAACCTCGTCACGTCCGTTATGTCCTTGAGCAAGACACTTCACCCTTGCTGGGTCGTGGTTAGGGCCTTGCATGGCAGCTCCCGCTATCTGTGTGTGAATGTGTGTGTGAATGGGTGAATGTGGAAATAGTGTCAAAGCGTTCTGAGTACCTTGAAGGTAGAATAGCGCTATACAAGTATTTACCATTTACTGACTTATTCTGACATTATTTTGCCCCAAACAGCTGTGTATGCATTTGCATCTCACTGAAGTCTCCATGACGACTGCCTTTTTTCCAGCCGTCTTTAGACCCTAGGCATAATCATTCCTCTGGTGACTATAATACCAACACGGCTGTAACCATCACCCCAATTAAATTTGTCCAGGGGCCAGAACTTTTCTCAGCAGACAGTGTGAGCGCCTGATTTTTTAGGTGGAGGGAATGGGGGATGTGGGTGTGGGAGGGGGGCAAACTGTTGAAAACAAAAGGGCTGATTAAAAAGTTAAACCATAATATAATGACTAATCTTTGTGTTATCGTAAACGTTTTAGTAGCAAGGTTTCTGACTTTTCCAATGACATTATGCCAGTGGTACTCAAATCTTAGAGGCCCGCAAGTATTTTTTTCCATTGAAGACCATTTAGTGAGGTATGTTAGGTGACAAGAAATAATACTGTTTGAGCTTTCTCTATTTATGTTCCTGTGTTTTTTAGTGTTTCCTTTCAAGTGCTCCAATTTTTAGTTCCACTTCTTGTTTGTCTCATTTTGCCACCTTTTTTCCAGTCTGAGTGCTGGCTTCCTAACAAGTCCATGGTTGGCAATCAAGACACCCACGTAACCAATCGGGATGCTCAATATGGCAGCCCTGTCCTCTGATCATTGCTTGATCTTTGTGCTTTGCACCTTTAGACTGTATATCGTTTCCTTCGCTTCCTATGCCTCATGTTATTGCCCTTTTGTGTACTTCTCTTTTGCACTAGTTTTTGAGTGCACTCCCCATCTGCACTGGTTTTGTTTATAAAATACATTTTTACCTACAAGCTGTCTTCTGTCTCTGCATCCTGGGGTCAGTAACAACGCAACACCCAACAATAACAATTACTGAAAAAAAAAAAAAAAAAAAATGTCCTGTTCATCCAAAACAAGAAAAATAATCCTATTCTCAGTTTGATATGCTGATTTCAGTTCATTTAATTCTGTTGTTCTAAATTCTGAATGTTTAGGAAATGTCTCTTCAAAACACCTGCGCTTTGTATCCTAATTCCATTTTAAATCGGACATCTTCACAACAACGATAGCCTTGCAGCATTTTAAGGACATGGGTCTTTTTTGCTCATGGGGAGAGAGAATGAATGCAAACGATGCAATCCAATTCTCTTGGAATTGATGATTGTTACTGTCCTGTTTTATTTTATGAACATGGAAAATCCCATGTTATATACAGTGTATATATATATATATATATATATATATATATTAGGTCAGGAAAAACACAAAGGCTCAAAACAGGTTTGTAGGGAGGATATAGCCTCTGTGTTTTTTCCTGACCTATATATATATATATATATATATGTCTCTTGAGTCAAAAAGTTTGGGATCCCTGGGGTTACCAATTAGGGGAACCTATTGAAAAGGGCTTGAACTAAAGTGTTAAAATCAAGAACATTTAGTTCACGTCCCTTGTAACCTCCAGTGCATATTCATCTTTTCCTCTCAACTCCCCTTGATGGGGTTGCTTCTTATTCATGAATGTCACAAAAAAGTTGAATAAAAAGCGCAGAGTTTTTCAACGGTGAAGAGTTCCAAGAAATGCATCGCATGCTGTTCTGTGACTTATAGGAGAACTGCACAATATTTCGAATTTTGCCAATCATTATGAGGGACAAGAACACACATGTCTTGGAAGATGACGCCAATGGGAGTCACCGTTGTAGACTTCAAAGCCCTCTAAAACAACTTCAAAACCCTCCATCAACGTTTTGTATACACACTGCATAGTGTATACAAGTATATTACAAGTATACAAGTTTATACAAATATATGAAATATGTTCAAAATGTACCATATTTTGATCATTTTACTAAATTCCGGGAATGACTTCTTCCGCGGCTTCACGGTGGCAGAGGGGTTAGTGCGTCTGCCTCACAATACGAAGGTCCCGCAGTCCTGGGTTCAAATCCAGGCTCGGGATCTTTCTGTGTGGAGTTTGCATGTTCTCCCCGTGAATGCGTGGGTTCCCTCCGGGTACTCCGGCTTCCTCCCACCTCCAAAGACATGCACCTGGGGATAGGTTGATTGGCAACACTAAAAAAAATTGGCCCTAGTGTGTGAGTGTGAATGTTGTCTGTCTATCTGTGTTGGCCCTGCGATGAGGTGGTGACTTGTCCAGGGTGTACCCCGCCTTCTGCCCGATTGTAGCTGAGATAGGCGCCAGCGCCCCCCGCGACCCCGAAAGGGAATAAGCGGTAGAAAATGGATGGATGGATGGACTTCTTCCGCGCATTGATTTCCATTTCCATAGAACACACGTCTGACTTCCAGCAATAAATATGTTTTCCTACTTCTACATACAGAACGCTTGTGTGTGTGTTCTAGATGGACAATTGTCTGTTTGGCACAGCTGGCTGGGGAAGTTTTTGAAGTTGACTTTGGGCACGCCATTGTGTGCCGTCAGAACCAGCAAGGCCTTCTATGCTGGCCTAACATAACCAGAAATCATGATCATAAATAAAGATAAAAGTATCTAAAGTATCTAAAATTATTAGAGATGTCCAATAATATCGGACTACCGATATTATCAGCCGATAAATGCTTTAAAATGTAATATCGGAAATTATCGGTATCGGTTTCAAAATGATCGGTTTCTAAAAGTAACATTCATGACTTTTTAAAACGCCGCTGTGTACACGGACGTAGGGAGAAGTAGAGAGCGCCAATAAACCTCAAAGGCACTGTCTTTGCGTGCCGGCCCAATCACATAATATCTACAGCTTTTCACACACACAAGTAAATGCAGGGCATTCTTGGTCAACATCCATACAGGTCACACTGAGGGTGGCCGTATAAACAACTTTGACACTGTTACAAATATGCGCCACACTGTGAACCCACACCAAACAAGAATGACAAACACATTTCGGGAGAACATCTTCACCGTAATACAACATAAACACAACAGAACAAATACCTGGGAACCCTTGCAGCACTAACTCTTCCGGGACACTACAATATACACCTTGGCTTCCCCCTAACCACCCCCCCCCCCCAATACCCCCAACTCAACCTCCTCATGCTCTCTCAAGGAGAGTATGTCCCAAATTCCAAGCTGCTGTTTTGAGGCCTGTTAAAAAAAATAATGCACTTTGTGACTTCAATAATAAATATGGCAGTGCCATGTTGGCATTTTTTTCCATAACTTGAGTTGATTTATTCTGGAAAACATTGTTACATTGTTTAATGCATCCAGCGGGGCATCCCAACAAAATTAGGCATATTAATGTGTTAATTCCACCACTGCATTAATCGGTATCAGTTGATATTGGTATCGGTAATTAAGAGTTGGAGAATATCAAAATATCGGATATCTCTAAAAATGATTTATATTCTCTTCATGTCATATTATGCTCCTTCCAGTGCTGCTGTTTTAGGTTAATGGTTAAGTCCCATTCAACAGCTACTTTTCATCCTAATTATATTTTCTCAGAAACCTTAATGTTGGGTTTTGCAATGTAATGTAGGGCAGGCACACTGGAGTAAATTTGTAGCAACATTTCTCGGTTATATTTTATGCAGACTGTCACAATGTTTTCTATTTCACCATGGAATATGTTTGAGTACAATTATATGTAATTATATATACAGTGTGAAATAAAGAATGGTGCCGGTTAAATGAAAGTACATTCAATTCACAAACGTAACACATTTGCATTTGCACTCGTCAACATGTCCTAAAAAGGAGTAGACAGAAGGATAAACAAACTACTGCTACAGTTTAAACCAGGGGTCCCCAAATTTTTTGACCACGCTATATATATATATATATATATATATATATATATATATATATATATATATATATATATATTATGGGCGGGCAAATTAATGCGTTAATTACGAGTTAACTCATCAATCTATTAACGCCGACAATTATTTTATCACACATTTGCGTATGTTGTTTACATGCTTTTATTTTGTTAACAAGATGGCGTTGCCCGGATGGGCTTCGGCATCGAGGGGCTCTTGTTAAAGATGGAACATTTGGCAAAAATACCGGACAATTCTGCAAATTTCATGGCTGGCTTACAGCGTGGTCACTCTGGGATCACTTACGACCACCAGACAATTCTGAATGTGGATAGATCCGGCCGTTTTGGACTGAATGACGCGTGCTTGCTAGACCAGCTAGCTAGCATGGGAATACTATGCTGGCAACATCCAGCGGCCTGTGAAGCAGCGGAGTATATGTGTTGTCTGTCTATTTATGAATAATGCAGACGAGGAGTGTTGGCTGAGTTCTTAACGTTTGCTTTCAGAGCGTGCATATCACAACATACAAGATGCCGTCATGGTGACACAACTTATACCGGGCTACCGCGCATGCTCGTCGATCCTGTTGCATGCTGGGTAGGGTAGTTCTTTTTTTCCCTGGCTCATAACATCACAATATAGTACCATGTATATGCGTTCAGTTTATCAAAGCACCAAGCAAACAATCGGAAAATTCCCATCATATCAATGTCTAGATATGGTCATAATTATTTTAAGTGCACTACGCAGAATAAACACAACATTATTAATATTGCTACTACGGATAATTTGATCAAAAATTCCCTAAAACAGCCCACTACCTATAATATAGGTTTTTTAGACATAAGATCCTTGATAAAAAAAAAATGTTTCTGCTGTTACCTCAGAAATTGCCTGTTCAGATGTTATGATTGTGGCTCAGAGATTTGTATGTAGATTATATTTATTTTCCATAACAAACAGGATAACTTAAATACCCTGGCAGTGGCAATAAGCTTAAATGTTTGTATTTACATTTTTTGAGTTGATTTTCATAAAATATGCTATTTAACTGCTACTGTTTAACAAGGACTGATTTAAATTGTGTTAGCACAACAAATGTTTTGGCGCTTTTGTTCATGTGGAGAATATTCCAATAAAGGTGCACAACACACTACTTTTGAATTCATTATTGGGCTTATACAATATAGTATACAATGCAGTTAATCGCGATTAATAGGAGAAATAGTGCGATTAACTTCGATTAAAATGTTTAATCGTTGCCCAGCCCCAATATATATATATATATATATATATATATATATATATATATATATATATTTATATATATATATATATGAATACAATCTGAACTGTCTTTTCATTAAACTGAACAAAAGTCATACGTCCACTGATGTTTAAGAACTCTATACTCGGAGCCTAATTTATGTTTCCCCAACGATTTAGCCATTTTTTCCCCTCCTGCACCAATTGACTGAAAGATCGCGCCTTTGTGGCGCAAATGTGATGACGTCCCGTTACCGCTGGGATAATACATTTTTAGACAATATGATTTGCTTGAGCAGCGAGGAGACCCAATAACAAGCGATAGAAAATGGATTGATTGATGGGCAAAAAAGGACGGATCAAAAACAATTTATAAGTATCATTTTCTTTTTTTTTTTTATCAGTACTGTGCCGTATCTGCCTAGGAGACCCAGTAACAAGCGGTAGAGAATGGATTGAAGGATGGGCGAAAAAAGAAAAAGAAAAAGAAAAAAAAAGTATAAATACCTTTTGTTTTTTACTCGGGACTACCTGCGGGCTGGATTTTGGACGGTGGTGAAAAAAAACAGTTTAAAAAAATATTAATTAAAAAAATATATAAATGTATTTTTTGTTTTACTTGGTTCTACCCACGGGCCGGATTTTGGATGCTGGCGTGCCGTATTTGCCGAGGAGACTCAGTAACAAGCGGTAGAAAATGGATTGATGGATTGGTGAAAAAGAACAGATTAAAGAAATAATAATTTAAAAAAATGTATATATAAATAGATTTATTTGTTTTACTTGGTACTACCCACGGGCCGGATTTTGGACGCTGGCGGGCCATATCTGGCCCATGGGCTGTAGTTTTGGTACCACTGGTCCAAACACTCAAGCAATTATGAAGCACAACATAATGTAGGATTCAAACAATTTAAATCCAACAATTAATCAATCAAACAATATTTATTTAAATAGCCCTAAATCACAAGTGTCTCAAAGGGCTGCACAAGCCACAATGACATCCTCGGTTCAGATCCCCCCCACCCCAACCCCCCTCTAGGGGAGACCGGTGCAATGGACGTCGAGTGAGTCTAACATAATATTGTGAAATTCCAGTCCATACTGGATCCAACATAATGGTGAAAGTCCAGTCCATAGTGGATCTAACATAATAGTGAGAGTCCAGTCCATAATAGGGCCAGCAGGAGGTCATCCCGAATGGAGACAGGTCAGCAGCGCAGATATGTCTCCAACCGATGCACAGGCGAAGGGTCCACCCCGTGTCCCGACTAATAAAGACAAAGTGAGGCTACTGTTCACTGTCAAAACTGAAACTTACAAACACTAACCACTATACCTTGATAAGCCTGCAATCTACTGCTGTTTTCACGACATAAAACGGGATAATTTTGTTGTAATGTTAAAAAAAAGGGTTAAAAAAAAGTTCTACATAACACGCGCTCAGGAATATTGCAATCGGGTTTTTATGAACCCCAACGACCGCGTTATATGGAACTTTAAATGTATTGTTATAATTGTACAGTTAAACACTATAATCTTTGCAGCTCTCCCCTTGAGAGCAGTAACTTTGCTTCGTGCTGCAGTAGTGCTTTCGTATTTTTACTTTCAGAAGCTTTAGGCCATATATTCAGCAGCTGCTTTTCTACATGCTTCTTAATAAGCTCAAAAAGTATCTTCATTGTGGCTTGAAATGAGGAAGGTGGTGTTTGGAAGCAAATCATCTTACTCGCCGACTCTGTGGACTAATGACTTCCCGTGTACTTATATTAAGAGAGCAGATTGCAAACCAAGAGGTTCCAAATTATGTTTTCGGTTTAAGCTAGGTCACAGGCTGTGATGCAACATTAGAGCATCCGGGACAAGCAAGAACACTGAAATGTGTGAATGTCTAGCCATTCCCCAGAGGGAGCTTATCAGTGATCAATGGCGTGATGCAACTTTGAGTAAATTGTCTTGACCAAACTATGATGCATATTCACACATCGAAGCTGAAAACATTATTTAGGGCTTTGAAAACCTACCATATAGAAAGTCTGCTGCCCACTGCTCCCCTCATTTCCCAGGGGGTGATCAAGAGGATGGGTCAAATGCAGAGGACAAATTCCACCACACCGAGTGTGTGTGTGACAATCATTGGTACTTTAACTTTAACTTGTTTTAAGGGTTTTGGTCCTAAATATTACAGCTTGTTCCTGATATTTTATGACCTATATTGAGTAAAACATGCTTGAAAATAGAATGTCAACAGTTGCAAAGCTGTGTCATTAACACTCACATGTATAAATTACTTTTTTAAAGTAAAACATTCTTATTTCAAGCATGAAATAAAAAATATGACTTTGACACAATTGTGTGTCATAATTAAAACAGATGACAGCCAAATGGACTTTGCTGTTTTATTTTCAATGAAACAATAGAAAACACGTACTCATACAGTAGTACAGTTGGCATAGTACAGTCAACTGACGGTTAATATTTAAACATTTAACATGACTTTTCAAACAATAAAGTGACATTTCAAACAATTTTGAACAGAAATAGTTCATGCACATATATATATATTCCTTGCACACTAATGACTGAAAGAGCACGCACTTGGCGCGAACATTTCATGTTATCGATGGGAAAATGCATTTTTAGACAATATGATTTTTGCCTGAGCAGCTAGGAGACCCCAAGAGTAACAAGCAGTTGCCTTGTTGCCTTCCATTAAGAAAAATAAACTAGTTTTTACTATAAATTTGCTGGTTTCAAGAAATGTAATGTCGAGCGCATATCATTATGTCAAGATAATGGCACTGGCATTTACTTAATTTAAGAATATTTTTCAATATATTGAGAAAAAAGGTCTCATATTTGTTTTTTCTATCAAGAAAATTGCACTCGTTATTAGTGAGAATATACTTATTTTAAGGTATTTTGGGGTTCATTGAGGTTAGCTAATTTTACTTGTTTTCCAAAGTCTTGACAAGCCAATTTTTCTTGTTCTACTGGCAGATAATTTTGCTTAGTTCAATTAAAACACCCCTCATTTTTGTATTTTGTTTCTTGTTTTTGAACACTGACTTTTTGCAGTCTACAGACTGTCGCCCTTTAGTGTTTAATCATGTCTGGCTATTTTCTAACAGGCCATGGAGAGACTAATGTGGCCATCCTGTTGACAGGAAAAGATGACAAAGAGCACCTGCAGACTCTAAACATGGTGCTGACACGGCTCCAGGAAGCTTGTTTAAGAACCAAGAGGACCAAGTGTGTGTTAATGAGTGGGGAAGTGATATTTGTGTGTCACAAAGTGGATGCGACAGGATTGCACCCAGTGCATAAGGAAGGTAAAAGCGATCAGAGACCCCACCAACAAATGTGTCAGAGTTGAAGTCATATCTGTGACTGCTAAACTACTAAAACATGTTCTTACTGAAACTGTCTACTGTCATGGCTCCAGTGCACAAACTACTATAAAAATACACCAAGTGGCTGTGGGGAGACATACAAGAAGCAGCTTTTAAAAAATCAAAATAACTCATTCAGTCAGCTCAGATGCTTGTGCATTATGATCCATACAAAGACATTGTGCTATCGTGTGACACATCACCATACGGGGTAGGTGCTGTAATGTCACACCACATGCCAGATGGAACAGACAGACCCATAGGTTTTACAGCAGATGCAAGAAATCTGTGTTCAAAAGACTCTGGCTTATTAGTGATTCCTAAAGCCCAAAAAAAGTCTGCAGGCTATAGAGCGTTTTCCGTTCGGGCTCCAGTACTCTGGAATGCCCTCCCGGTAACAGTTCGAGATGCTACCTCAGTAGAAGCATTTAAGTCTCACCTTAAAACTCATTTGTATACTCTAGCCTTTAAATAGACCTCCTTTTTAGACCAGTTGATCTGCCGCTTCTTTTCTTTTTTCTCTTATGTCCCCCCCTCCCTTGTGGAGGGGGTCCGGTCCGATGACCATGGATGAAGTACTGGCTGTCCAGAGTCGAGACCCAGGATGGACCGCTCGTCGGGGCCCAGGATGGACCGCTCGACTGTGTATCGGTTGGGGACATCTCCACGCTGCTGATCCGCCTCCGCTTGAGATGGTTTCCTGTGGACGGGACTCTCGCTGCTGTCTTGGATCCGCTTTGAACTGAACTTTCGAGGCTGTGTTGGAGCCACAATGGATTGAACATCCATTGCTTTCGGTCCCCTAAAGGGGCGGGGGTTGCCCACATTTGAGGTCCTCTCCAAGGTTTCTCATAGTCAGCATTGTCACTGGCGTCCCACTGGATGTGAATTCTCCCTGCCCACTGGGTGTGAGTTTTCCTTGCCCTTTTGTGGGTTCTTCCGAGGATGTTGTAGTCGTAATGGTTTGTACAGTCCTTTGAGACATTTGTGATTTAGGGCTATATAAATAAACATTGATTGATTGATTGATTGAAAACTACTCACAACTAGATAAGGGAGGACTTGATGCAGCAGAGAAAAACTACTCACAACTAGATAAGGAAGGACTTGCGGTGATTCTGGGAATACAACGCTTCCACAAGTACATCGATGGATGGGGGTTCAATACGGTGACAGACCACATACCCTTGTTGTCACTTATCAATGAGTTGAAAGCATTGCCAAAAATGGCACCGTCCACGATCCAAAGGTGGGCTGTTACACTAAGAACCTATGAATATATAATAGTGTATAAAGAGGGGAATCACCACAGCAATGAAGACGCTCTCAGTTGCCTTCTTTTGCCAGATAAACCTGAAGTGGAGAGGGTTCTCATGCAGGAGAACTAAACATCCCACTGGTGGGATGGCGTGGCGCGGTTGGGAGAGTGGCCGTGTGCAACCTGAGGGTCCCTGGTTCAATCCCCACCTAGTACCAACCTCGTCACGTCCGTTGTGTCCTGAGCAAGACACTTCACCCTTGTTCCTGACGGGTGCTGGTTAGCGCCTTGCATGGCAGCTCCCTCTATCAGTGTGTGAATGTGTGTGTGAATGGGTGAATGTGGAAGTAGTGTCAAAGCGCTTTGAGTACCTTAAAGGTAGAAAAGCGCGATGTAAGTACAACCCATTTACCATTTGTGACAGCTGTTCAAGTAAATGCCTGCACAGACAAAGATTCTGTACCATAGAGAGTGCGGGAAATGGTTCTCAACGGCTGGTTAGTAAAAGAAAAAGGAGAGGAGTTTGGCCCTTATGAGCTGAGGAAATTTGAACTTATTTGAACTCCACGTTCAAAATGGCTGTGTGATGTGGGGGTCGAGAGGAGTTGTGGCCAAACCAGACCAAATAAATGTCATGAGACAACTTCATCAATGCCACCTAGTAGTGTCCAGAATGAAAGCATTGGCCAGGAGCTATTTATGGTGGCCAAAGCTGGACTAAAACATTGAGAATACTGTAAAACGTGTCAACGTGTCATCAGCATCGTCACATTGCACCCCTGGGATTGGCCCAACAAGCCCTGGAGTTGTATCCATATAGATTATGTCTGACATTTAACAGGGAAAATGTGTTTTGACCTCAAAGATTCACATTCAAAATAGATAGACCTGTACCGAGTGAACTCTTATACTTCAGCCACCACAATCCAGTGTCTGCGTACCTGTTTCAGACACCACGGGTGTTTGATAATGGGACTTATTTCATCAGCAAAGAGTTCAAAGCTTTACCACCTAAAGTAACCTAGCATGCCTCCAGTAATGGGTTGGCAGAGAGAGGAGTACAGACATTTAAGAGAATTATGAAGAATGTCCAGAAGGCACACTAACAATTTAAAGTACCCAGAGTGTTATTCAGAGTGACACCTCACACGGACAACAAGCCTATCACCAGCCAAACTGCTTCTATGGAGGAAACCACGGTGGACTTTGGATTCTATCCATCCGGACCTCAACAATAAAGTGCAGAAAAAACAAAAAAAAGGCAAATAAAAGATCACAACAAGAGGGCAAAAGAACACTGGTTTAAAATCGGAGATTCAGTGTTGACCAAGAACTTCAGTTTCGGACCCTAGTGGATTCCAGGAATGATTGAGTCCGTTACAGGAGTGGTTTTCAAATGGGGGGTACGCGTAACCCTGGGGGTACTTGAAGGTATGCCAAGGGGTACATGAGATTTTTTTTAAATATTCTAAAAATAGCAAAAATTCAAAAATCCTTCATAAATATATTTATTGAATAATACTTCAACAAAATATGAATGTAAGTTCATAAACTGTGAAAAGAAATGCAACAATGCAATATTCATTGTTGACAGCTAGATTTTTTTGTGGACATGTTCCATAAATATTGATGTTAAAGAGGTCTTTTTTCTGAAGAGATGTTTAGAATTAAGTTCATGAATCCAGATGGATCTCTATTACAATCCCCAAAGAGGGCACTTTAAGTTGATGATTACTTCTATGTGTAGAAATCTTTATTTATAAATACATCACTTGTTTATTTTTAGTTATTTTTATATCTTTTTTTCCAAATAGTTCAAGAAAGACCGCTACAAATGAGCAATATTTTGCACTGTTATACAATTTAATAAATCAGAGACTGATGACATAGTGCTGTATTGTACTTCTTTATGTCTTTTTTTCCAACTAAAAATGCTTTGCTCTGATTAGGGGGTACTTGAATTAAAAAAATGTTCACAGGGGGTACATCACTGTAAAACGGTTGAGAACCACTGTGTTACAGGATCGGTGTCACACAAGATGATGCTGGGTGGAAGTAGTGAAGTGTGAAGTGAATTATATTTATATAGCGCTTTTTCTTTAGTGATTCAAAGCGCTTTACATAGTGAAACCCAATATCTAATTTGTACATTTAAACCAGTGTGAGTGACACTGGCAGCAGGTGGGTAAAGTGTCTTGCCCAAACACATAACGGCAGTGACTAGGATAGCAGAAGCGGGGATCGAACCTGCAACCCTCAAGTGGCTGGCACGGCCGCACTACAAACCGAGCTATACCGGCCCGAACAGTAAAGAGAAATGTGGATCAGATTCATGGTCATCACCAGAGATGAGGAGGTGGCCATTACTATGGTGAAAGAAACTGATATTACTCCATGGACGCTTGGCAGCATAAATTAACCTGTTCCTATTGAATAGGACCCTCTCAGCACAGTTAACGCAAGGCTGAGCAATCTTAATTAAAAAGAAGAAATTACATCACGATAGTATCAGGCTGTCTATGCCCTACATTGAAAGCATGACCAAGCCTTATTAGGGAACTACACTTTTTTTCGGAATTCTGCCTATTGTTCACAGATGTTTATTTTTAGTTTTTCATATGCATTGTAACTCATAAATAAACATAATTAAAAGTCCACTTACAGCGAAGCCAATGGGAGGTACTCTATTCCGCTCATGAAGCCACCCAAAAAATAACCATCCAAAAAGTGCCAACGATACTGCATTTACATTTCGTGAATTGAATATTAACCAAGTAGTAGTGCATGTGTGGCAGCACGGCGAAAGAGGGGTTAGTGCGTCTGCCTCACAATACGAAGATCCTGAGTAGTCCGAGGTTCAATCCCGGGCTCGGGTTCTTTCTGTGTGGAGTTTGAATGTTCTCCCCGTGACTGCGTGGGTTCCCTCCGGGTACTCCGGCTTCCTCCCACCTCCAAAGACATGCACCTGGGGATAGGTTGATTGGCAACACTAAATTGGCCCTAGTGTGTGAATGTGAGTGTGAATGTTGTCTGTCTATCTGTGTTGGCCCTGCGATGAGGTGGCGACTTGTCCAGGATGTACGCTGCCTTCCACCCGATTGTAACTGAGATAGGCACCAGCGCCCCCTGCGACCCAAAAGGGAATAAGCTCTACTTTGAGTCACACATCTAAAGCGTTACTAAAACGGCGTTCTTTTTTTATCTTCGTAATTTCGCAAAAATTTGCTCCATTTTGTCCACTAACGACACTGAGATCATTATCCATGCGTTTGTTACGTCTCGCCTCGATTACTGTAATGTATTATTTTCGGGTCTCCCCATGTCTAGCATTAAAAGATTACAGTTGGTACAAAATGCGGCTGCTAGACTTTTGACAAGAACAAGAAAGTTTGATCACATTACGCCTGTACTGGCTCACCTGCACTGGCTTCCTGTGCACTTAAGATGTGACTTTAAGGTTTTACTACTTACGTATAAAATACTACACGGTCTAGCTCCATCCTATCTTGCTGATTGTATTGTACCATATGTCCCGGCAAGAAATCTGCGTTCAAAGGACTCCGGCTTATTAGTGATTCCCGGAACACAAAAGAAGTCTGCGGGCTATAGAGTGTTTTCCATTCGGGCTCCAGTACTCTGGAATGCCCTCCCGGTAACAGTTAGAGATGCCACCTCAGTAGAAGCATTTAAGTCTCACCTTAAAACTCATTTGTATACTCTAGCCTTTAAATAGACTCCCATTTTAGACCAGTTGATCTGCCGTTTCTTTTCTTGTTCTCCTCTGTCCCACTGGAGGGGGTCCGGTCCTGTGGCCATGGATGAGGGGCTGGCTGTCCTGAGTCGGAACCCAGGATGGACCGCTCGTACAGAGCCGGTACCCAGGATGGACCGCTGCGCCTGTGTATCGTTTGGGGACATCCCTGCACTGCTGATCCACCTCCGCTTGTGGTGGTTTCCTGCTGGTTCCACTGTGAACGGGACTCTCTCTGCTGTGTTGGATCCACTTTGGACTGGACTCTCACAGTTGTGTTGGATCCACTATGGATTGAACTTTCACAGTGTCATGTTAGACCATGATACTGTCATCATTGTCACCGACGTCCCACTTTTCCTTGCCCTTATGTGGGCTCTACCGAGGATGTCGTTGTGGTTTGTGTTGTGGTTTGTACAGCCCTTTGAGACACTAGTGATTTAGGGCTATATAAATAATCATTGATTGATGATTTGGGTTCAATAACCGGACTCGGGGTCTTTCTGTTTGGAGTTTGCATGTGTGGAGTTTATATGTTTTTACCGTGACTGAGTGGGTTCCCTCCGGGTACTCCGGGTTCCTCCCACCTGCAAAGACATGCACCTGGGGATAGGTTGATAGGCAACACTAAATTGGCCCTAGTTTGTGAATGTGCGTGTGAATGTTGTCTGTGTATCTGTGCTAGCCCTGTGATGAGGTGGCGACATGTCCAGGGTGTACCCGCCTTCCGCCCAAATGCAGCTAGGATAAGCTCCAAAACTTTCTCCAAGAACTATATCTGACCTGAGGTTTAAACAACATCCGGAGACACTTAATCATTGAATTAATATTGTGTATCTGTATATAGTATATTTTGTTTCCTACTAATTGCTCTCAACTTGAGAGCAATTAGAAAGAAACAAACATCAATACATCAACTCATTTTTGTACATATATATATGCTGTCCATCACTAATTATTTAATGTAGGGTGCCAACCAACCGCGATTCAGTCTCTCCCTTCTGTTTCCGAGTCGAAACTCTAGTCTTCTGTTCCTAGCACATAACAACCCATATGTTATATTTTACAAACATTAAATGAGGCATCTGAAATTAAAGTGGTTATTGGGTCTCGAACCCATTTTAACTGGAGGTAAAGTTGGAGTGAGGCCTGGATAGAAGAAGTTTATCTTCGGATTCACATTCAAATCATCCATCCATCCATCCAGCCATTTTCTTCCGCTTATCCGAGGTCGGGTCGCCAGCCTAAGTAGAGAAGCTCAAACTTCCCTCTCCCCAGCCACTTCGTCCAGCTCCTCCCGGGGGATCCCAAGGCCTTCCCAGGCCAGCTGGAAGACATAGTCTTCCCAACGTGTCCTGGGTCTTCCCCGTGGCCTCCTGCCGGTCGGACGTGCATCCGGGTGGCATCCTGAGCAGATGCCCGAACCACCTCATCTGGCTCCTCTCAATGTGGAGGAGCAGCAGCTTTACTCTGAGTTCCTCCCGGATGATAGAGCTTCTCACCCTCTAAAGGAGAGACCCGCCACCCATTGGAGGAAACTCATTTCGGCCGCTTGTCCTTTCGGTCATAACTCAAAGCTCATGACCATAGGTGAGGATGGGAACGTAGATCGACCGGTAAATTTAGAGCTTTGCCTTCCGGCTCAGCTCCTTCTTCACCACAACGGATCGATACAGCGTCCGCATTACTTAAGACCCCGCATCCATCCGCCTGTCAATCTCATGATCCACTCTTTCCTCACCCGTGAACAAGACTCCTAGGTACTTGAACACCTCCACTTAAGGCAAGATCTCCTCCCCAACCTGGAGATCGCACTCCACCCTTTCCCGGGCCAGAACCATGGACTCGAACATGGAGGTGCTGATTCTCATCCCAGTCGCTTCACACTCGACTGCTAACCGATACAGTGAGAGAAGAAGATCCTGACCAGTTGAAGCCATCAGGACCACAACATCTGCAAAAAGGAGAGACCTAATCCTGCAGCCACCAAACCGGATCCCCTCAATACCATGACTGCGCTTAGGAATTCTGTCTATAAAAGTTATGAACAGAGTCGGCGACAAAGGGCAACCTTGGCGGGGTCCATCCCTCACTGAAAACGGGTCCGACTTACTGCCGGCAATGCAGACCGAGCTCTGACACTCATCGTACAGGGAGCGGACCGGACCGTCACAATCAGTCAATTCGTTAACTACTTCTACCAACAGCTCGAGTGACCATAAGCTCTAGTAGGCCTCAACGCTCAGTTTGAATTCTCCCTCCTCCCCTTCCCCCTTTCTACTTGACTCTCCCACTACTTAGCTCTAGCATCTAGTGCCATGGCAAAGTATTACAAATATGCATTCATGCATACGGACGTCGATCGAGTCTCACTACATCATCAACCATTGCCGTATGCCCGGCGCGACAAATGTTTGATTACTTTCAAGATGCCGTCACACGAGATGTTCGGTTTTGCTTGTGCTCTTCTTCTGTTTTTTTTCGCCTGTCTTTATAAAGAAGAAGGTCATTTGGAAGACAACGCTAATTTGTATTTTTTTATTAAATTGTAGCTTGACTTTTATTTGGTATATTCCAAAGACATGCACCTGGGGATAGGTTGATTGGCAACACTAAAATTGGCCCTAGTGTGTGAATGTGAGTGTGAATGTTGTCTGTCTATCTGTGTTGGCCCTGCAATGAGGTGGTGACTTGTCCAGGGTGTACCCCGCCTTCCGCCCGATTGTAGCTGAGATAGGCGCCAGCGCCCCCCGCGACCCTGAAAGGGAATAAGCGGTAGAAAATGGATGGATGGATGGATGGATATTTGAAGTATATTATAAACAATTTTTGAGAATAGTTTGAATTGTATAATGTTCACTATTTGTTATGTTTTATTGTATTAAAGTATGTCTATATTTTACTTAGAGCCCCAGAAAAAGAGCAAACTGACTAGGACTAGATCAGGGGTGTCAAAAGTACGGCCCGCGGGCCGGTACAGGCCTGCGAACAAGTTTTTATTTACATTCTGTAATATTTTATGTTCCAAAGATTATTACGGTCTAATAGACTAAGTCTAAGAGTTTGCACTGGCTCCCTGTTCATTTTAAAATTGATTTTAAAACATTGCTGTTTGTTTTTAAATTTTTACATGGACTGGCACCTCAGTATAGCCCGGACCTCATCCACATTTACACTCCTGCGCGCGCTCTGAGGTCCGAGAGCCAGTTCCAGCTCGTGGTGCCCAAGACCAGACTTAAAACCAGGGGAGACAGGGCCTTCTGTGTGGTCGGCCCTATACTCTGAAACACTCTGCCCCTTCATGTTCAAACTGCTTCCACAGTGGAGTGTTATAAGTCTCGTCTTAAGACCTATTTTTATTCTTTGGCTTTTAACACTACGTGAGTTGTGTGGCCCTCTGTCCTCTGTTGTCCTCTGTTTTTTTATACACTTTGATTTCTATTTTACTGTTTTAATTTTTTTTTTTTATACACTTTGATTTCTATTTTACTGTTTTAATTGAGGGCTTCACGGTGGCAGAGGGGTTAGTGCGTCTGCCTCACAATACGAATGTCCTGCAGTCCTGGGTTGAAATCCAGGCTCGGGATCTTTCTGTGTGGAGTTTGCATGTTCTCCCCGTGAATGCGTGGGTTCCCTCCGGGTACACCGGCTTCCTCCCACTTCCAAAGACATGCACCTGGGGATAGGTTGATTGGCAACACTAAATTGGCCCTAGTGTGTGAATGTGAGTGTGAATGTTGTCTGTCTATCTGTGTTTACCCTGCGATGAGGTGGCGACTTGTCCAGGGTGTACCCCGCCTTCCGCCCGATTGTAGCTGAGATAGGCGCCAGCGCCCCCTGCGACCCCAAAAGGGAATAAGCTGTAGAAAATGGATGGATGGATGTTTTAATTGATTTTACCCTTTAAAATTGTTTTTAATTATATGTATTTTTATATTGTTTTTATATTGGTTATATATATATATATATATATATATATATATATATATATTTTTTTTTTTTTTTTTTTTGTTTTGTTTGTTTTTGTTTTTATTCAGCCATTGGTGGAGCATAATGTTTTTTTTTAATATTGTTTTTAACATGGCTGTGCAGCACTTTGGAAACTTTCTTGTTTTTTAAATGTGCTATATGAATAAAGTGGATTAGATTGGATTGGATTAATATTCATGTTTTGCCGGAAAAAGAAAAAATAGCTTCTGTACTTCATTCCAGTGTTAATATTTACCTACTTTTCTGGGAAGGGAGAGCACCTGTCCAACAACAATTTGCTACCACCGTCCTAGCCACTTGGGACACGTAACATCTGCGTGGCTTGGCACACCCAGACCCCTTCCAAGCCACACCCTCTTATAAATACGCAAATCATTTTAAAATCTGCTGCCCACGTTGTCTAATCAGGATTTAATATAAGTCAGTACGAAGTAATTGTTTCTTGTGGTTCCAGCGAACTGTCATTGCTGGGCAGTCTCTGAAAACTGAACGCAAGCTGAAAATAAAAGAAAAAGATGGATGTGCCTGGCCAAAACAGAAGAGTGGACTGGAAATAATGTAGTGCTGCACCTCGTTTGAAAAGATCATTGCTGCAATGTGATACGTAAAACTTCAGAAGAGTTGGGTGACTCTGATTACCCCCAATATGATATAATTTATGTATCTTAAGGAGCAATGTATTCATACAGCTCAAAGCCAAATTGCGGTTTCGTGTAAAAATGATTTAATATGGATAGGCTCCAGCTCCCCCGGGAGATCCAGAGAAGGACATTTGCGGTAGAAAATTAATGTAAATCTTTTAAATTTAAACATACCAACATATCACAAAGGATGTGAAAAATGTTGACTCTTGTTTGATTACTCAATTTATTATTACAACCAAGGAGAGCTTGTAGTGGTTACAACTATAGTAGTGGCACTCAGGCCATGCAAGTGCTGGGGTTACAGAAAAACACCGACAGATATACCGGTAGGTGGCAAAGTGATTGCCTGGATAAATATATAGACTTCCTCATAAATGTCCATCCATCCATCCATCCATCCATCTTCTTCCGCTTATCTGAGGTCGGATCACGGGGACCGCAGCCTAAGCAGGGAAGCCCAGACTTCCTTCTCCCCAGCCACTTCGTCTAACTCTTCCTAGGGGATCCCGAGGCGTTCCCAGGCCAGCCAGGAGACACAGTCTTCCCAACGTGTCCTGTGTCTTCCCCGTGGCCTCCTACCGGTTGGACGTGCCCTAAACACCTCCCTAGGGAGGCGTTCGGGTGGCATCCTGACCAGATGCCCGAGCCACCTCATCGGGCTCCTCTCGCAGCGGCTTTAATTTGAGCTCCTCCTGCATAACTGTGACAAATATAAATGTAAATTACTAAAGGCATGGGCGAAAGAGTGAATTTTGTGTCCTTGCCTCAATCTTTTTTTTACATTTTTGAAATACTCTATGTTGAAAGATCTCGAACAGCTGTATGTCGACAAAGTATCCACAGCCTGGAGAAATGTACTGTCCGTGAAACATGAGGTTGGCGTGAGACAGCGCACATTTCCACCTCAACGTTGGTCTCGATACATCTCACCTTTGCCCTGAAAAAGAGTGTACACCAGGTTTTAGTGTGTATGCAAGCTGAATACATGAGGCCCCAAGTCATCCAGAAACAGTATTATTGGCGTTTCAAATGTGACTTCCTTCATTGCTGTAGTGTCCTTGGGCAAAACACTTCACCAATTTTGCCTCCAGTGCTGCCCACACTGGTTCATATATGTATATATATGGTGGTGGTCGGAGAGGCCATTAGTGCAAATTGGCAGACATAGTTTCCGTCCAGCTAACCCTAACCCCAGTGTGCGTTTGATTGATTTATTGAAACTTTTATGAGTGGATTGCACAATACAGTACATATTCCGTACAATTGACCACAAATGGTAATACCCGAATAATTTTTTCAAATTGTTTAAATCGGGGTCCATGTTAATCTATTCATGGTAGCTCAGGGTGTTGCTTACCATCACTGTCTGTCTCTGTGAAATAAATTAATGATGAATTCTCAGTGTAAGGTGCTTTGGGACTCTACAAAGACGCTTTATAAATATCATTTTAATCAAATCATTACAGAATATAATTATTACAGTCTTACGTCAACCTACCAGTGCCCCAGTTTGCGAGTATTTTTCAGATCAAAGCTTTTTGTTACGCTTTAAAGGCCTACTGAAA
Organism: Nerophis ophidion; assembly: GCF_033978795.1. Classification (NCBI taxonomy): domain Eukaryota; kingdom Metazoa; phylum Chordata; class Actinopteri; order Syngnathiformes; family Syngnathidae; genus Nerophis; species Nerophis ophidion. The sequence continues at coordinate 58,290,736 of NC_084613.1, forward strand.
TGAGATTTTCTTATTTAAACGGGGATAGCAGGTCCATTCTATGTGTCATACTTGATCATTTCGCGATATTGCCATATTTTCGCTGAAAGGATTTAATAGAGAACATCGACGATAAAGTTCGCAACTTTTGGTGCTGATAAAAAAACCTTGCCTTTACCGGAAGTCACAGACGATGACGTCACAAGGGTGAGGGCTCCTCACGTCTTCACATTGTTTATAATGGGAGTCTCCAGCAGCAAGAGCTATTTGGATCGAGAAAACGACAATTTCCCCATTAATTTGAGCGAGGATGAAAGATTTGTGGATGATGATATTGCTAGCGAATGACTAGAAAAAAATAAATAAAATATAGTTTAAAAAAAAAGGCGATTGCATTGGGACGGATTCAGATGTTTTTAGACACATTTACTAGGATAATTCTGGAAAATCCCTTATCTTTCTATTGTGTTGCTAGTGTTTTAGTGAGATTAAATAGTACCTGATCATCAGAGGGGTGTGTCCACGAGTGTCTTGAGGCCAGTCTCTGAGGGAAGTCGACGGCAGCTGCATGGACGGCGCAAGCTCAGCTGATCTCCGGTAAGAGGCAACTTTTTACCAAAATTTTCTCACCAAATACTGGCGGTCGACATGTAGTCGTGATCCATGTTCGCTTGACCGCTCTGATCCATAGTAAAGCTTCACCTCCGGGAATTTTAAACAAGGAATCATTGTGTGTTTGTGTGGCTAAAGGCTAAAGCTTCCCAACTCCATCTTTCTACTTTGACTTCTCCATTATTAATTGAACATATTGCAAAAGATTCAGCAACACAAATTTCCAGAATACCGTTCAATTGCGCGATGAAAAGAGACGACTTTTAGCCACAAATGGTGCTGCTCTAATATGTCCTGACAATCCGTGACGTCACGCGGGATGTTTTCAACAAGAAACTCCGCGGGAAATTTAAAATTGCAATTTAGTAAACTAAACCTGCCGTATTGATATGTGGTGCAATGTTAATATTTCATCATTGATATATAAACTATCAGACTGCATGGTCTGTAGTAGTGGGTTTCAGTAGGCTTTTAAATTGTGAGCATGGATTTGAGTTACGAGTTGTTTTTTTTTCAACCCTGCACTCCAAGTCACGGAACGGAGAAAGCGAGAGCGAAAAAGTACGGCGAGAAGGAGAAGCGGCTGCCCCCAACAATCCAGAGAAACAAACCACTAAAAACATTTCCTACCACGGCTCCATTAGTCCAACTGCGCCACATAAAAGAGGTGCCAGCATTCGCCCCATGCAGGTAAAAAACGACCAATGACGGACATGTGTAACACAGTCAATTGTGCCCTGTAAAATATTTTGTATAATATGATGTTTTATTATTGTTATAATTACACAAAAAGTGTATGTTACATGAAAATACCTGATGTTCGGTCAGTATTTGGAAACAATGCCTCACCTGTGTCCACATACTGCATCAAATGTTGTGGCACCTGCTTCTTTGTGTGTTGAACACGCCGTTCTACTTCTCTTTTTGTCCACGTCTACCTGAGAGGGGCACAAAATATGACGAACATCTGTCATTCTTACATCGGCAGATGCCATTAAAGTCCAGCTATGCAGCAACGATGGTGTCAGCGGTTGTTTCACAAAACTCATTACACAACGGGTGCAAGGGTTACACATGTATCCATAAAACTATAGAGATGCTGTCATTTATGTGTTTGGCATTTTACATGAAGTCTCATTATAGTACAAACTGGCAATCGAGCATTACCCTTGGTACACAGACACGGTTTCCTGTCAACTCCGACTTCCGGTCTGTCACTCTAATTTATCTGTGTGCATGGTCAACAATAATACAAATTCCTATTGTTGCATGACAGAAAAGCAACCCATAGAAGACTTCGCAGAGATAAATACTAAAAAATGTTATTACATTATTTTATCAATCAAACAATCAATCAATCAATCAATCAATGTTTGTACATATAGCCCTAAATCACAAGTGTCTCAAAGGGCTGCACAAACCACAACAACATCCTCGGTAGAGCCCACATGAGGGCAAGGAAAAACTCACCCCAGTGGGACGTGGGTGACAGTGACAATGATGACTATGAAGTACCAATGATTGTCACACACATACTAATTGTGGCGAAATTATTCTCTGCATTTGACCCATCACCCTTGATCACCCCCTGGGAGGTGAGGGGAGCAGTGGGCAGCAGCGGCGCCGCGCCCGCGAATCATTTTTGGTGATTTAACTCCCAAATCCAACCCTTAATGCTGAGTGCCAAGCAGGGAGGTAATGGGTCCCACTTTTATAGTCTTTGGTACGACTCGGCCAGGATTTGAACTCACGACCTACCGATCTCAGGGCGGGCACTCTAACCCAGGGGTCGGGAACCTTTTTGGCTGGGAGAGCCATTCAAGCCAAATATTTTTTTAAGTATTTCCGTGGGAGCCATATAATTTATTTATTTTTTTAACACTGAATACAACCATATGAGTGCATTTTTAAGAAAGACCAACATTTTTTAGAACATAATAAGTCTCCTATTCTTTTTAATAACATTGTTATTCTGAGGCTAACCAAAAATAAATAAAATACTTCTTACCATTAATGCGACTTTTGAACAGGTGCGGTAGAAACCGGATGGATGGATGAAAATTCATGAGAATGTTTTATATTTTGAACGTTATTTTTAACACTGTGATTACCAGCGGAATGATTCATTACTTATCGTGTTAAGCAATGTCAGCTAAGATTTATCTGAGAGCCAGACTCAGTCATCAAAAGAGCCGCATCTGGCTCTAGAGCCATAGGTTCCTTACCCCTGCTCTAACCACTAGGCCACTATGAGAAACCTTGGAGGGGACCGCATATGTGGGCAACCCCCCAGGGGACCAAAAGCAATGGATGTCGAGCGGGTCTAACATGAAATTGTGAAAGTCCAATCCATAGTGGATCTAACATAACCTTGAGAGTCCAGTCCCAAGTGGATCCAATACAGTAGCGAGAGTACTACTGTAATTTTTTAAAGAAACATTGGGTTAGTACCGTGATACTAATGAATCATTTTCTGTACTTTACCGTCTCTGAAACGTACCGATACTGCACCCCCCCATGCGCCGTCGTCACGTCGTGACATTGCTGGTTTTACGAGCAGAGAAGCATGTTCGGTAGCGCACAATCACGGAGTACTTACAAGCAGACACAGTGTGTAGACAGAAAAGGTAGAACAGACGCATTTTGGTCTAAAAACTAAAGATAAAGGTGAAGTTATAACAAATGAAAAGACCTTAGGTAGAGGTGCTTTAAGACATGGCTAGCTAGTAAGCGACGAACGTTCAGCCGCCGTTGGCAATGTTTTAGATACTTCTGAATCACTAATCCAGGTCTCCATGGCGACAAATAAAGTACGTTTCTTACAAGTATCATCCCTGCACGACGAGGAATAGCTAAACATGCTTCGCTACACACCGTAGCTCACCGGTATCAAAATGTAAACAAATGCCATTGGTGGATCTACACATAACATCCACTGTAATAATACCAAGTACAGGCACGTATGTAGTAGATACTACTATGAATACGTCGATATTTGTTGGCATCACAACATCTTCGTTCATTTAAAAAAATATATATATTCTGTTTAAAAACTCAGGAATATGTCCCTGGACACAAGGACTTTGAATATGACCAATGTAGGATCCTGTAATGACTTGGTATCGGATTGATACTCAAATTTGTGGTATCATTCAAAAATCATGTAAACAACAGAACAATAAGTGATTATTACAACTTAACAGAAGTGTAGACAGAACATGTTAAAACAGAAAGTAAGCATATATTAACAGTAAATGAACAAGTAAATTAATAATTAATTGTCTACCACTTGTCCTTAATAGCCCTGTGATGAGATGGCGACTCGTCCAGGGTGTACTCCGCCTTCCGCCCCGATTGTAGCTGAGCTAGACACCAGCGCCCCCGGCGACCCCAAAGGGAATAAGCGGTAAAAAATGGATGGATGGATGGATTGTCCTTAATAATGTTGACAAAATAATAGAATACTAAATTATATAATATGTTACTACATACGTCAGTAGAGTAATTAGGAGCCTTTGTTTGTTTACTACTAAGAGACATGTTGTCTTGTATGTTCACTATTTTATTTAAGGACTTAACTGCAATAAAAAACAGATGTTTAATTTCCCCTAAGATTTTTTTTGTTAAAATAAAGCCAATATTGCAATTTTTTTGTGGTCCCCTTTATTTCGAAATGTACCAAAAAATATCAAAATACTTTTAATACCGGTACCAAAACATTGGTATCGTTACACTATTATATAGTATTATTTTTTCAAATAATTTTTCTTATCCAACAGTTTATATTTATTTTTGAATGTGTGGTATTTTGAACTATTGGAACCAATTGAGCTTCTTTGGATACCCTTTGGATAAACATGCATAAATGGTGCGATCGATCATTATGTGGGCATGCACACCTTTGTAGACGATCATGACTTGCCCTGCAGGTCTTTGAAACATGTTGCTATCAGAGCTTCTTCAAAGCATGAAGAGGGACTGTCTGTCCACAGCTATTATTATCCTTTGCAGGGACGACCTGAGGCCAAATGGGGCACATTGCAAGTTGTACAGTGAGGAAGGTCAGGTCAGCCAAGCCATTGATCGGGAGTGTAATGGCCCCTTCATGTCCTGCCCCGTCAATGACCGTGATGATTACAGGAAATACCCTGGAGCCACTGGAATTACCAGAGAGGTTGCTGATACTTAATACGGCCTCTGTGGTCACGTTTTATTGGGTGAAAAGTGAAAAACACCACCTGACTGATGAGCTGCAACTTATTGCTGGAGGTGGTACAAACATCAGCATAAACATTCTTCAGTGTCTTTAAATAAATAAATAAATTAAAAAAACAAATAGACCATTTCCTCATTCAACAAGATTGAAGATTTTGTAGTAGAGAAAAAAAGCTTGCATGTTTAATTTAAAAAAAAAACTTGCTGCAAAGATAAAAGTTAAAGTTAAAGTACCAATGATTGTCACACACACACTAGGTGTGGTGAAATTTGTCCTCTGCATTTGATCCATCCTCTTGATCACTTCCTGGGAGCAGTGGGCAGCAGCGATGCCGCTCCCGGGAATCATTTATGGTGATTTAACCCCTAATTCCAACCCTTGATGTTGAGTGCCAAGCAGAGAGGCAATGGGTCCCATGTTTTTATAGTCTTTGGTATGACTCGGCCGGGGTTTGAACTCACAACCTACCGATCTCAGGGCGGACACTCTAACCACTAGACCACTGAGTAGGTTGCTGCTTCTTTCCTACAGATAAATCAAACACGAGTCAATTATACATCATGTTTAATTTATGTGTGCATGTGTTATACCAGGCATAGTGGACTTACCTGAAACTGTCCTAATTTAGTCATTCAGATGTATTGCCTGCCTACCATTTTTTTTCTATCTCATTTGATTATATATTCGAACATTATTAAAGATTATTTTTTTCATATTAAATGAATTAAGCAGGCTAGTTAAACTGTACAACTGTGATAAAAAATATGTGGTTAATTTGTTTAAAACACTTCAGAAATCTAACACAATCTCAGCTTTTTAGCAGACAGAGTAATGTAGTAATGTAGCACTTTATATGACTTACAATAATATATGGACATTAATTTAAAAATTGACTCACACTATTCCATATAGGTATGGGCAACGTTCCCTCTAAAGTACGCGCCCGTGCAATTGCACACTGCTCACATGTCCTCTGCGCACCGCAAATCTAGGTCGCGCACAAAATCGAATAAAAAGATAAGCGCATAACAGTGTGCACGTCTGCCGTCGCTCACATGTGCGCCACTGAATGCTCAAGGAGTTTTGCCGTTTGCGCGCACATATGAAAAATTGGAGGGAAAATTGGGTATGGGTGCCCTACACATAATTATTTTTTGTAGTTTTTTGTCCTGTCCTGCCACTTGGGCAAATCATATTGTTGCTGCTGATGCCCATATTTGCTGTACAAAAGCGAAGTGTGGAATACCTCTCTTGTTGTCTTATTTATATTTTACTTTATTACATGGATATACAGTGGGGCAAAAAAGTATTTAGTCAGCCACCGAGTGTGCAAGTTCTCCCACTTAAAATAAGGACAGAGGTCTGTAATTTTCATCATAGGTACACTTCAACTGTGAGAGACAGAATGTGAAAAAAAAATCCAGGAATTCACATTTTAGGAATTTTAAACAATTTATTTGTAAATTATGGTGGAAAATAAGTATTTGGTCAACCATTTAAAGCTCTCACTGGTGGAAAGAGGTTTTGGCTCAAAATCTCACGATACATGGCCCCATTCATTCTTTCCTTAACACGGATCAATCGTCCTGTCCCCTTAGCAACAAAACAGCCCCAAAGCATGATGTTTCCACCCCCATGCTTCACAGTAGGTATGGTGTTCTTGGGATGCAACTCAGTATTCTTTCTCCAAACACAACGAGTTGAGTTTATACCAAAATGGATGCACGGATGATACAGCAGAGGATTGGGAGAATGTCATGTGGTCAGATGAAACCAAAGTAGAACTTTTTGGTATAAACTCAACTCGTTGTGTTTGGAGGAAGAAGAATACTGACTTGCATCCCAAGAACACCATACCTACTGTGAAGCATGGGGGTGGAAACATCTTGCTTTGGGGCTGATTTTCTGCTAAAGGGACAGGACGATTGATCCGTGTTAAGGAAAGAATGAATGGGGCCATGTATCGTGAGATTTTGAGCCAAAATCTCCTTCCATCAATGAGCGCTTTAAATGGTTGACCAAATACTTATTTTCCACCATAATTTACAAATAAATTGTTTAAAATTCCTACAATGTGAATTCCTGGATTTTTTTTTCACATTCTGTCTCTCACAGTTGAAGTGTACCTATGATGAAAATTACAGACCTCTGTCATCAATTTAAGTGGGAGAACTTGCACAATCGGTGGCTGACTAAATACTTTTTTGCCCCACTGTATATTCATGTTTGGTGCAGCCAGACCGGAGCGAGAGGGCATAGAAAGAGGGAAAAAAAGAAAACAGAGGGGGAATTTGCCGGGACAAGAGGGGGATAAGATGGAGAGACAACAACAAAAACAACAGAACGACCTCAATGTAGTGTATTATACGAAAAATCACAGCGGCGAAGCAGTTAGTCAAACAACAGACAAACAACAGAAAAATAAGTGATTATTACTGTGGAATGGGGCATGGCCTGCGAACCTGCAGCGAAGTGGGGTGTGCCAGGACCGGCTTCGAGATCAGCAACAGGTGCGTAGATGGCCCACCTGGGCCTGGTTATCTAATCACCTGTCACTCTGTAAAAAGGCAGCAGCCGGGAGGAGAGTGGTGTTGGAGCTGGAGTAGGAGCGAGAGCGAGCATGAGACGGACACAAAAAACATTTGCTGGTAAGCAAGAGACAGTCTTTATTGGAAATTAAAACTATTTTGTGAACCTGAGCTAGGCTGTCATGTCAGTGGTGCGAAGAACCCCCTGGAGGGCAACTTTCACAATTATATTTTAACAGAAGTGTAGATAGAACATGTTAAAACAGAAAATAAGCAGATATTAACAGAAATGAATAAATAGATTAATAATTGATTTTCTATGACTTGTCCTTAATAATTTTGACAAAATAATAGAATGGAAAATGACACAATATGTTACGGCATACATCAGCACACTAAATTAGGAGCCTTTGTTTGTTTACTTACTAATCAATCAATCAATGTTTATTGGCTGCACAAACCACAACGACTACGAAAATAAAAGTTGTCTCGTATGTTCACTATTTTATTTAAGGACTAAATTGTAGTAAGAAACATATATTCAATGTACCGTAAGATTTTTTGGTTAAAATAAAGCCTATGATACAATTTTTTGTGGTCCCCTTTATTTGGAAAAGCATTATAATACATTTTTGTACCAGGACAACTCTAGCAGGAAGTAGTCTTTGCCATTATGTTGAATGTGCCACTTTTTTCTTTTGTTGAGTCCTACCAAGTGTTTATACTTTATGTAATGTACTCACCATCTGTCTCACTGTAACTTGGATCTTAGTTGTAATTTTGTTTACCAAATGTGGGGTTGTAGAAATTGCCATGTAGTCGCTAATGCTATTCAGTACCATATTTATGGCAAATCCAATATAAGCCAGCTCAAGTGGACTCTTTTGAACATCTTCTTATTGCTTTGTTGGCATGGAAAATTGTAACATTACCTATAGGCAGTCTGGCTGTGTCATCAGAGTGCTTGTTTTTCAGCCAAGTGCTTGAGGCTTTGCCAGTCGAGGCTGCAATCAGACATGACGATTTCATTTTACGTAATCAGCACCCAGAAGTACTAACAGACCTCCGTTGGTACCTTTAAAAGTACCAATTCATACCTATCCCTAATTCCATATGAAGCGCTTTATCGTTGACCAAGAAAGTTGCGGCTTCCTCTCCATTTGTTAACATTATAACCTTTTCTCTATAGACATCTATTTATCTTAAAACAATCTTGGTTTCAAAAAATACCTAAATATGAATATGCAACAAATTATTCATATTCAGTGTGCTGACCTACACTGTATAGCAGTATGTAAGAGTGAAAAGGTTATGTCAAGCCATTGTTGTTCTTAATAGCATGATGAGGAGCTCTGTGAGGAAAATTGCTCGTTCTGCGGTTGAGGAGAAGGTATTGTCATGATGTGTGCTCCTACAAAAGATTGAAAATGGGACTAAGCACTTTTGTTGACAGTGAATGGAATGATTTACACATGGTCGTGTACTCTGTGAGTGCTTTGGAGAAGATACACGGATACTGCGGCTGAAAAAAACCTCGCACGAAATACAACCTTGTACGTTTTCAATTATTCTTGTGGAATAAGTAAAACATTGTTGGTCACAAAACAATAAAATGCATTATTTATGATTAGAAATATGCTAGGGCCCAGGCAAAATAATCTTCCCTAACTGTGGTAGTCTTGTTTTTTTTTACAAATATGACCAATTGCCAATTACTGATTGGAAATAAAAAAAAACATCATTAAGATACGTTTGACAGTGATGATCAGAAAATGCTATAACAGGTGTGTTTGAAATGCGCCCCAGGGGCCACTTTCAGCGAGCAGCTATATTTTTTTTCAAAATGTTCGTAAAATTAATTAATGAGGAATAGCAACACTAACACATGCTCTTTGTCACATATAGGACAAAAGCTAAAATAATTGTGTTTGTTTCATTTCAAATAGCTTAGCATGTACAGTGATGTTTGGTTTTAGTATATTTAATGCACAATATATATATATATATATATATATATATATATATATATATATATATATATATATATATATATATATATATATATATATATATATATATATCTTAGTAGCCTCCAAAATTCTACAACGTTTGGACACCCTTCTCATATAATAATGAACAGTGATGTGCAGTCAGGGGCGGCAGGTGAGGAAAGAAAAACATGAAAAAAGAAAAAAAAATATATATATATTATTATATGTATCCAGTGATTACACTATAAAGTGATTTTCCATTTAACTTCACCAGTTTTAAATTTTTTTGTATTCAAAATCGCTTAATTTTCACATTTGCCGTTCAAATACTGAGAATTACTTGCGGTGAGTCACAGCCAGCTGAGCCTCCCGTGGATTGCGCAATGACTCAGCTAACTGCTGGCTGCTGTGCAGTGAGACCGTATTTCTGTATGAATTATATTATACATTTCCATAGTTTAGTTAGCTGAGGTATATAATGTACAGTGTATTTTGTCAACAACTGTATGTGTGTAACGTATTTCTTGTGCTGAGCAATCACAAAACTGCTGCGAAACACGTACAATGTGATGCACCTGTTCTCTGGCTTCCTGGTGATAGAGGGCGCTAGTGATCCCAGGGATCATTCGTGTGATCACTCGGCTAGGCCGAAGCCGGTATGTTTTAAAGTTGTCATTTGCCTGCATATCGTAAAAACAACCGTCCAACATTTTACAACTAATTGTAAACTTATAGGTGCCGACCATCAGGGCCGAGTTGCGACGAAAGAGTGTGTCGATGTTAAGATATTACGCCGAGTTGGTAAGTCTATCTGTTTCCTAATAGTAGCTACTAGCCGTACTCATGTATTTTCATTTGGTGGTTAGCACCGGGTTTTAATCCCGTTTCTTCCTATGTTTCTGCTCCGATTGAATTTATTTGTATGTCAAGTCTTTATTTTGGGTATTTACCTATGGTGCCTGACTGTTGTGGCGTTTTGAGGCCATCTGCACTTTCTATGCGCCGAGTTGGTAGGTCTATCTGTTTGCTAATAGTAGCTACTAGCCGTACCCATGTATTTTCATTCTGTGAGTTTTCCTTGCCCTTATGTTGTTGTGGTTTGTGTTGGGGTTTGTGCAGCCCTTTGAGACACTAGTGATTTAGGGCTATATAAATGAACATTGATTGATTGATTGAACTTATATCTGTCAGTAGACACGTTATGGAAGATAAAAACTACAACATTTCTAATACTAAGTAGTTTTAACTTATATCCGTAAGTAGTCATGTTATGGAAGGTAAAAACTACAACATAATGCAAAGTAGTGTGTAGTTCTAACTGTCAGTAGACACGTTATGGAAGGTAAAAACTACAACATTTATGATACAAATTAGTGTATGGTTCTAACTTATATCTGTCAGTAGTACCGTTATGGAAGGTAAAAACTACAAACATTTATAAGAAAAAGTAGTGTATAGTTTTAACTGATTCTCCAAGATGGCGGCGCCCGGACGGGCTGCGTCCTCGAGGGGGTCTTGCTAAAGATGGAACATTTGGCAGAAATACCGGACAATTCCACAGACTTTATGGCTGGTTCACATCGTGGTCACTCCGTGATCACGTACGACCGCCAGACACTTCTGGATGTGGACATATCGGGCCGTTTTGGACAGATAGACGCGTGCGTGCTAAACATGCTAACTAGCATGGGAATACGTCGGCGGCTACATCCAGCGGCCTGTGAAGCAGGGGAGTATAGTAGCAGCGGGGGCCGTCTACGGAGCAGACGCCAGCGGTGTGATCGGAAACGCGGATGTCGAGCGGGGCTAAAAACAAAGCAGAAGGCTAATCCCCACAGAACACCACTTCCCTCCATTCTGCAGCCGGATTTAAATGGAAAATGCGAGACTACTGGTCTGGCTAAGGAGTCAGTTAAATTAGAACACGTTTTTTCTGCTTTGAGTGTTTCAGAGTTGGACATGTGTTTTACCGAGGTGGCTAACTATGATGCGTGCAGTTTATCAAAGCAACAAACAAACAATCGGAAAATCCCCGTTACTGAGGTGGCTAACCATGATGCGTGCAGTTTATCAAAGCAACAATCAAACAATCGGAAAATTCCTGTCGTATCAATTCCTAGATATGGTCGTAACTATACTAAATGCACTGGGCATAATAAACACAACATTATTAATATTGCTACTACGGATAATTTGATCAAAAACTCACTAAAACAGCCCACTACCTATAATATAGGTTTTTTAAACATAAGATCATTGTCTCCCAAAACGTTATTAGTTAATGATATTATCAGAGACAACAATCTTAACGTCATCGGTCTCAGCGAAACCTGGCTTAAACCAAACGACTTTTTTGCGCTAAATGAGGCATGTCCTCCTAACTTTACACATGCGCATATTGCCCGTCCGCTTAAAAGGGGTGGAGGGGTCGCACTAATATACAACGAAAACTTTAACCTTAGTCCTAACATAAATAATAAATATAAATCGTTTGAGGTGCTTACTATGAAGTCTGTCACACCGCTGCCTCTACACCTGGCTGTTATCTACCGCCCCCCAAGGCCCTATTCGGACTTTATCAATAAATTCTCAGAGTTCGTTGCTGATCTAGTGACACACGCCGATAATATAATCATAATGGGGGACTTTAATATCCATATGAATACCCCATCGGACCCACCGTGCGTAGCGCTCCAGACTGTAATTGATAGCTGTGGTCTCACACAAATAATAAATGAACCCACGCATCGCAACGGTAATACGATAGACCTAGTGCTTGTCAGGGGTATCACCGTCTCCAAAGTTACGATACTCCCGTATACTAAAGTATTGTCCGATCATTACCTTATAAAATTCGAGGTTCAGACGCATGTTCGTCAAACTAATAATAATAATAACTGCTATAGCAGCCGCAACATTAATATAGCCACAACGACAACTCTTGCTGACCTACTGCCCTCGGTAATGGCACCATTCCCAAAGTATGTGGGCTCTATTGATAACCTCACTAACAACTTTAACGACACCCTGCACGAAACCATTGATAACATAGCACCGCTAAAGTTAAAAAAGGCTCCAAAAAAGCGCACCCCGTGGTTTACAGAAGAAACTAGTGCTCAGAAATTATTATGTAGAAAGCTGGAACGCAAATGGCGCACGACTAAACTTGAGGTGCACCATCAAGCATGGAGTGATGGTTTAATAACTTATAAACGCATGCTTACCTTAGCTAAAGCTAAATATTACTCAAATCTCATCCACCGTAATAAAAACGATCCAAAATTTTTGTTTAGTACGGTAGCATCGCTAACCCAACAAGGGACCCCTTCCAGTAGCTCAACACACTCAGCTGATGACTTTATGCAATTCTTTAGTAAGAAAATTGAAGTCATTAGAAAGGAGATTAAAGACAATGCGTCCCAGCTACAACGGGGTTCTATTAACACTGATACGATGGTATATACGGCGGATACTGCCCTCCAAAATAGTTTCTCTCGTTTTGAGGAAATAACATTAGAGGAATTGTTACAACGTGTAAATGGAATAAAACAGACAACATGCTTACTTGACCCTCTTCCTGGGAAACTGATCAAGGAGCTCTTTGTATTATTAGGTCCATCAGTGTTAAATATTATAAACTTATCACTCTCCTCGGGCACTGTTCCCCTAGCATTCAAAAAAGTGGTTATTCATCCTCTTCTTAAAAGACCTAACCTCGATCCTGACCTCATGGTAAACTACTGACCGGTGTCTCACCTTCCCTTTATTTCAAAAATCCTTGAAAAAATTGTTGCGGAGCAGTTAAATGAACACTTAGCGTCTAACAATCTATGTGAAACCTTTCAATCCGGTTTCAGGGCAAATCATTCCACGGAGACAGCCCTCGCAAAAATGACTAATGATCTATTGCTAACGATGGATTCTGATGCGTCATCTATGTTGCTGCTCCTCGATCTTAGCACTGCTTTCGATACCGTCGATCATAATATTTTATTAGAACGTATCAAAACACGAATTGGTATGTCAGACTTAGCCCTGTCTTGGTTTAACTCTTATCTTACTGATAGGATGCAGTGTGTCTCCCATAACAATGTGACCTCGGACTACGTTAAGGTAACGTGTGGAGTTCCCCAGGGTTCGGTCCTTGGCCCTGCACTCTTCAGCATCTACATGCTGCCGCTAGGTGACATCATACGCAAATACGGTGTTAGCTTTCACTGTTATGCTGATGACACCCAACTCTACATGCCCCTAAAGCTGACCAACACGCCGGATTGTAGTCAGCTGGAGGCGTGTCTTAATGAAATTAAACAATGGATGTCCGCTAACTTTTTGCAACTCAACGCCAAAAAAACGGAAATGCTGATTATCGGTCCTGCTAGACACCGAACTCTATTTAATAATACAACTCTAACATTTGACAACCAAACAATTAAACAAGGCGACACAGTAAAGAATCTGGGTATTATCTTCGACCCAACTCTCTCCTTTGAGGCACACATTAAAAGCGTTACTAAAACGGCCTTCTTTCATCTCCGTAATATCGCTAAAATTCGCTCCATTCTGTCCACTAAAGACGCTGAGATCATTATCCGTGCGTTTGTTACGTCTCGCCTCGACTACTGTAACGTATTATTTTCGGGTCTCCCCATGTCTAGCATTAAAATATTACAGTTGGTACAAAATGCGGCTGCTAGACTTATGACAAGAACAAGAAAGTTTGATCACATTACGCCTGTCCTGGCTCACCTGCACTGGCTTCCTGTGCACTTAAGATGTGACTTTAAGGTTTTACTACTTACGTATAAAATACTACACGGTCTAGCTCCATCCTATCTTGCCGATTGTATTGTACCATATGTCCCGGCAAGAAATCTGCGTTCAAAGGACTCCGGCTTGTTAGTGATTCCCAAAGCCCAAAAAAAGTCTGCGGGCTATAGAGCATTTTCCGTTCGGGCTCCAGTACTCTGGAATGCCCTCCCGGTAACAGTTCGAGATGCCACCTCAGTAGAAGCATTTAAGTCTCACCTTAAAACTCATTTGTATACTCTAGCCTTTGAATAGACTCCCTTTTTAGACCAGTTGATCTGCCGTTTCTTTTCTTTTTCTTCTATGTCCCACTCTCCCTTGTGGAGGGGGTCCGGTCCGATCCGGTGGCCATGTACTGCTTGCCTGTGTATCGGCTGGGGACATCTCTGCGCTGCTGATCCGCCTCCGCTTGGGATGGTTTCCTGCTGGCTCCGCTGTGAACGGGACTCTCGCTGCTGTGTTGGATCCGCTTTGGACTGGACTCTCGCGACTGTGTTGGATCCATTGTGGATTGAACTTTCACAGTATCATGTTAGACCCGCTCGACATCCATTGCTTTCCTCCTCTCTAAGGTTCTCATAGTCATTATTGTCACCGACGTCCCACTGGGTCATTATTGTCACCGATGTCCCACTGGGTGTGAGTTTTCCTTGCCCTTATGTGGGCCTACCGAGGATGTCGTGGTGGTTTGTGCAGCCCTTTGAGACACTAGTGATTTAGGGCTATATAAGTAAACATTGATTGATTGATTGATTGATCTGTCAGTAGACACATTATGGAAGGTAAAAACTACAATATAATACAAAGTAGTGTGTTGTTCTAACTTATATCTGGGAAGCCCAGACTTCCCTCTCCTCAGCCACTTCCGTACATACTCGGTCCCGTCCATCGCTTCTTGCAGCTTTAATTATATATTGTTCTCCTTATGCTTTAAATAAGGATACATTTTTTGGAAATTTTACATGGCTCACCTTCAACAGCGTCTTCTCCCTGTCATGTTTGTTGTAGCGGTGTAACGAGCAAGGACGTGAGTGAAAAAAGTGTCAAGGGATGGAGTTAACTGTTTTAATGACATTCAGACTTTACTTAAATCAATAACAGAGCAGCGTCTCCTCATCCGTGGCTCACTAGTGCAACAACAACGCAGGAAATGTGAAAAAAACGTCCCACCGGAACTCTCTAATAACTAAAGTTCCTTGGGTTAATTATGTAAACTCACTACACCGGTAGTTTTTAGCGCTTTCATAGCCAGTCCACTGACAGATATAAGTTAGAACTTTACGCTACTTTACATTATAAATGGCAACAGCGGAGGATGAAAGCCCCATAACAAGAAGATAAAGAAATAGACGGAGCTTATCGACAACAATGGTGGACGCGCGCACATTTTTAGGACCTATGCAGATCCCAAATACACATCAGCAGTTACCAAAAGGTAGGAAAAGTTGGTTTTGCAAAATGTTGCAAAAAAAAATACCAGATAGTATGTCTGCTAATGGGTGTTATTTTGCGGTCCTTGTACACACACACACATATATATATATATATATATATATATATATATATATATGTATATATATATATATATATATATATATATATATATATATATATATATATATATATATATATGAATAATAAAGTTGATGAAAAAAGTGTCAAAAGTTAAAAAAAAAAAAAATTATATGACTGAACACTATTTTAACCGTATCTGTTTTTTGGCCAAGGAGGGATATTGGAAAAACAGTCATTGTTTCAAAAATAATAAGGTACCACAATCAGTGTTGGTATGAATCACTGACATATCAAAGGCTGCAATTGCCCATGTAAGGTATTCCACTCCATACCTCGTTTTTTTAAATTATGCAAATTATGCATATTTTCCCATCGTAACATTTTTTATCTGTTAGTTTTTTTCATACAAAAAGAGCTTCATACTAAAAAACACATCACACATGTATGTGTACATAACAGCTTTATATCAAAGGATAGGTCTGAAGCTGTTTAAGAATTTAAAGCATTGAAAGTCGAAAACATATACCGTCTTTTTCGGACTATAAATCGCTCCGGAGTATAAATCAAATTTGCCGAAAATGCAGAATAAAGAAGAAAAAAAACATATATAAGTCGCACTGGAGTATAAGTCACATTTTTGGGGGAAATGTATTTGATAAAACCCAACACCAAGAATGGACATTTGAAAGGCAATTTAAAATAAATAAAAGAATAGTGAAAAACAGGCTGAATGAGTGTACGTTATATGACGCATAAAAAAACAACTGAAAACATGCCTGGTATGTTAACGTAACATATTATGGTAAGAGTCATTAACATAACTAGAACATATAGAACATGCTATACGATTACCAAATAATCTGTCACTCCTAATAGCTAAATCCGATGAAATTTTATACGTCTAGTCTTTTACGTGAATGAGTTAAATAATATTATTTGATATTTTATGGTAATGTGTTAATAATTTCAGACATAAGTCGCACCCCCGGCCAAACTAAGCAAAAAACTGCGACTTATAGTCCGAAAAATAGGGTATAGGACTTACTTGGATGGGGTGGCACGGTTGAGAGAGTGGCCGTGCCAGCAACCTGAGGGTTCTTGGTTCAATCCCCATCTTCTACCAACCTCGTCACATCCATTTTGTCCTTGAGCAAGACACTTCACCCTTGCTCCTGATGGGTTGTGGTTAGCGCCTTGCATGGCAGCTCCCGCCATCAGTGTGTGAATGGGTGAATGTGAAAATAGTGTCAAAGCGCTTTGAGTACCTTGAAGGTAGAAAAGCGCTATACAAGTATAACCCATTTACCATTTACTTAAAACACTTTTTTGATTGTGTATTTTTTCGTTGCTTAGGAGGCTTAACGTAGTTCTAAATTACGTCGACTCAAGGGTGAATGACATCAAGTTGTTAAGATCATAAATTTTGATACATTTACATGATATATGACATTACAATGTCATCGTTTAATAGGTCGTAGTGTAAAACATGAATGTTGGAGGACAAGCAACACTAATATTGGATTGTTTTGTCCGAAGACTAAATCTGAAAGGACACACAAATGTTCCCTCGAATTGGCTCTGACAACGAGACAGTCGGCGTTCAAAGTTACCGACCAGAAAAGAGAGGATTTTCTAGACTTTCTATTTAATGCCTGCCAAAAAGGTGGAGCACACAATGAGTCTGCACGCACGTAGAGAACACGCACACCCAGAGTGTGGTTTTTACTCAAAAGGATTTTGTCACTCTTTTGACACCATATGAGAGCCTTCAATGAACCTAATCTGCATGTTTTTTTTAACTGTGTCAGGCACAGGAGTACAGAAATGTCCAGAGAATTGTTAGCTTTCTGTTTCACTTACAAAAGTGGTCGGCCAAATTTGTAGGGATTATTGAAAAATCAGTGTAGTACGGCAGCGCATTTAAACTAATAATTTTAAGACACGGCATAGCGAGGCCTGAACACAGGGAAAAGGTTCAAAGAGTTGAACAATGCTCAAATGTACAAAAGTATGTCTGCAAGCTCATTTTCTGTCTGAGATGCCTTCAGGGTTCTTTAATTGCCACCTTGCTGCAATTGTAAGCATTTTAAATAACATTGGATCTTTTAGCAGCGGTCTAGCTGTGTGCTCAGAATTGTATCCCTTCCTTGATCTTCACACTCTGATCCAGATATCCGTTCCTGCGCTGCGTCTTTCTCTTCTCACCGTTAATGCGAGTTAACACATACTTGTGCAAATAGTTGTCTCGACCCTATGATACAATGAAAGCAATATAACAGCTGCCCTGCAATAACACTCTTTACTGTTCAGTTCAGTTTACATTTAATCTTACTACGATCGTTTTAATGTGAAGTGAATGAAGTGAATTATATTTATATAGCGCTTTTCTCTAGTGACTCAAAGCGCTTTACATAGTGAAACCCAATATCTAAGTTACATTTAAACCAGTGCGGGTGGCACTGGGAGCAGGTGGGTAAAGTGCCTTGCCCAAGTACACAATGGCAGTGACTAGAATGGCGGAAGCGGGAATCGAACCTGCAACCCTCAAGTTGCTAGCACGGCCACGCTACCAACCGAGCTATGCCGCCCCACATGGTCATAGGAGGCTGCAATTTGTGGCTTTACAAACTGTGCTGGGCTATACTCTATGAGTAACATGTTTATTTTCCCGTCACATTTAATATGAATGAGAGCTGTAATGCTAAGCACTTGATGTTTAGCACTTTTATTCATTTCAATAAGGAGGGCTTAGATGAGAGAAAACCACAGTTACTACAATACAATAACACAACAGTCTCAAAGCGGGGATGCCCGTCGGTATCTTCAATTTGGCCTGCGAGACGACGGCCCAAGTTCAAATTTAACAAGCAACCAGGCCGTGAGGGCTGTTTATAATAAATTTGAATACCCAGGGGTCTGACAAGTGGCAAACTGTCACTATTTTATGGGCGACGTGAGAATCTCAGGTGAGTGATAAGGATGTGTACTAATAATAATACAAGCACAGCATTATTTTATCCGACCCAATCCAAACAACCTTTTCCTAGAAATGGAGCGGGGAAAAAAAAATGTAACCAGCACAAAAAGTCAATAAACATGGTCACACATAACACAAACTGCGCACTGAACTTTGTGGATATTATTAAAAAAAAAAACATCCTATCACTATAAAAAAAAAATAAATGCAAGGCATGATGGGGAAAATACAACACATGTTTGACTTACAGCTGCTTGATATTTCTAATTGATTACAAAGGTTTAACGAGGTCGCCACGGATGTAAACAAGGTAGGAGTTGAACTCTCACATATTCTTAATGCTCATTTATAATCCATCCATCCATTTCTACCATGTATTCCCTCCAATTTTCACCTGGACTTCAATATTGAGGGTGTGCAGTGATGGCAATGCCTTTAACCCCCTCTACAAAAACATGTCGTCGCGCTCTCTTTTACACCACGCGGTCTGTGTGTCGACTGGTCACGTTCTGTATTCAGCCTCTGAACGCATACTTAGTCAACAGCTATACAGGTTACACTAAGGGTTGTAATATAAACAACTTTAACACTCTTACTAATATGTGCCAAACTGTGAACTCACACCAAACAAGAATGACGAACACATTTCGGGAGAACATCCGCACTGTAACACAACATAAACAAAACAGAACAAATAACCAGAATCCTATGCATCCCTAACTCTTCCGGGCTACATTATACACCCCTGCTAGCACCAAACCCCGCACCCCGCTCCCCAACCCAACCCCGCCCACGTCAACCGACACGCGGAGGGGGTGGGGGGATTTGGTGCTAGCGGGGTGTATAATCCAGCCCGGATTAGTAGGAATGCATGGGATTCTGGGTATTTGTTCTTTTGTGTTTATGTTGTGTTACAGTGCCGATGTTCTCCCAAAATATGTTTGTCATTCTTGTTTGGTGTGGGTTCACAGTGTGGCGCATATTAGTAACAGTGTTAAAGTTGTTTAAATGGGCACCCTCAGTGTGACCTGCGTGCATCTGCAGAAGCCTCATACGACATGTGACTGGGCTGGCAAGCTGACTCAACGTGTTGTAGAGGGCATCAAAGGCAGCGCCTTCATAGGATGCCCTTATTATTGTTGTTCGAGGAAAATACTGCAAGCATTCACGAGAATTGTTGATCTGATGTTCGGTAGTCTCTCGGAATATTCGGGAGGGTTGGCAAGTGTGATGCTGTCAAGCGGCATTCATATAAAACTCGCGGGCTATCAATAAATGTTCATATTAAGGTGCAGGCCGCGTGTCTGAGACCCCTGGTTTATACATAGCACAAAGTTAAAAAAAAAATTGTATGCAGTGTGATTTCTTTTTAAATTTCTAAAGAGTTTTGTGGCTCCCATTGTTTTCTTTATTTTATGAAATGGGTCAAAATGGCTCTTTGAGTGGTAAAGGTTGCCGACCCCTGCCGTAGGAGGATACAATAACTCACCGGCATCAGCGCTAGCTTTTGCTCTTCAATGTAAACAAATGCCAGGGGTGGATCTACACCTGATAGCCACTGTAATGATACAAAGCACAAGAGTGTATTTCGTCAGTACTACTATAAATACATCGATATTTTTATAGTCACAACATATTTTTCCTTTCACGAGAAAGGATAACACAACAGGAATTGTTGTATTATCCTTTTTGTGTGTCAGCATTGTCACAGCCAGAAACACACAACTCGTAAGAGGGCAAATCGACCCATGCAGTAAATGATATACAATTGTTTATAGTTATTGTGTTTTATTGCCCAATCAATTGTGTGTAACAAAAAAGAATAAGGTAATAGCTTTAAAATGGTGCTGATATTGATAAGCTATCAATAGCACCCACAATAGACAAACAGCAATGTAGAAGTTGCCCTGTAGTGGGTTCTTCAGACCACCACACACTTCCAGGAATTCAGGGTATAACACTGTTTTATTTTGTTTGTTACGAGGTGCGAGCCTTTTTCTTCCCAGCAATAAATCTTTTTGCATCTGCCCAGTAGCACCTCCAACTCCAACTACTCGTCACATCATGGCTGCTGCTAATAAAGGCAACAGGTGATTAGATAACAAGGCCCACCTGGGCCACGTACGCACCTGTCTCTGTCTTCGAGGCTGGTTCTGGCAACACTCCGTACTGGTCGCCCCTCCACAAGCACATTTTAGAATTAATACATACGATCGATATTGGTATCAGCTGATCTCACTACTGGATGATCGGAATCAGCAGCATAAAACCCTGATCGGAACATCTCTAGCTACGTTTTCACTGAGACCTGAGATATATTTATTAAACACTCTTTTGTTACAATGCATATTCTTGTGTTGTTGCAATTAATTTATTATTGCACACATTACCTAAATCAAATTGAGGTCATTGCCTGTGTATGTGAAACACACGCCAAATAAGATCCAGGACAGTTACTGTTGCAGAATCTGTAAATAAGTGCAACTTTTTCCCTCAACCTAAAAGTTTAAATCAGCCTTTAATGACTGTGCAAATGCAACTGCAACAGATCACTGAAGGCACTGCACACCTGTGTTAGAACATCTGCTTAATGGAACAAGGCAAAGCAAGCTTTTAAAGACATGAAACACAGTAGGGAACACATAACTGCGAGCAGCTGAAGACGTCTATTGAGTCTGCCTTAATGCACAATTATCGTAATAAGGCCTAAAGCAAACATCTAGTCTAAATGTCGCTGCATCTCCTGCTGTGGTGACGCATGCATGTTTTCACCTCGCATGTGTTGGGGGTGGGGGGTCCTCTATCAGAAGAATCAATGAGAAGCTTTGAAAAGATACCATTACAGTGGTTATCTTGCAAGAGGCTATCTGAGACTTTAACTCAAATGTTATCTTTAAAATCTGACATTAATGCTAAATGTATTATTTTTATTAGTTTATTAGTGCATATATTAAACTGGAAAATGGTCATTACTTATATAATTCATACTTAAAATGCTTTTTTGTACGACTATTTTTGCACCGGAAGGCTAAAGACTGACTGGATAAATTATATCCTATGCCATTTTGACTGTACTTAAATCCGAAGGTAAATGCATACATCAAACTACAAAATAGTCATTACTTATAAAATTAATACTTAAAAAGCTTTTATACAGTGCTGTTTTTGCCCTGGAAGGCTAAAAATGCAATCCTCTCATATTTAATTTTGACAGTACTTGAATATATACTCTGCGATGAGGTGGAGACTTGTCCAGGTGTACCCCGCCTTCCGCCCGAATGCAGCTGAGGTAGGCTCCAGTGACCCCAAATTGGACAAACGGTAGAAAATGGATGGATGGATGGATGAATGTATAGTTGACCGTATTTATATTTTTAACATGTAAAAAAAATGCTACTTTCGGTGCTGTCTTTTTGCACCAGAAAAATAGTGATAGGACAATTCTATTCGATTCCATAGCCGTATTTATATTATTCACATGTATAATCCTATTTGCACTGCTGTTGTAGCATTTGCTGTTTTTTGCTGTTTTTGCACTGGAAGGAAATTGAGGGGACAATTCGAGTGTACGCTATTCCATATCTTTATTTTTTTACTCTCCTTGATCTGTGAATACCTAAGTGTTCATTGTTTATTGCGAGCGAACAGTGATGCTGAATTTCCCCCAGGAATCAATAAAGTACTTTTTATTCTATTCTATTATTTGGTGCATGTACCAAAAGTATTCCACCTGTGTTTATTTAGGCTTATTAAATACATCTCAGTACTTTGGAGATGTGACAAAAAAACATACACCTAATATCCATCCATCCATCCATTTTCTACTGATTGTTCCTTATATGTCTTCTTATAGAAGCAGAGGGCTTGCCTCTGGTGAAAAATTGTAACTTATCTCAAGATAAGAGAAATTATTTTCTCTGTTTGGGTCACAGTGGATTGAAGTCATCCATCCATACATCTATACATACATCCATTTTGTACTGCTTGTCCCTCAGGCTGCGGAGGAGGCTGGAGCCTATCTCAGTTGCATTCGGGCGGGAGGCGGGTACACCCTGGACAAGTCGCCACTTCATCACAGGGCCAACACAGATAGACAACAGTCACACTCACATTCATTCACTGGGGACAATTTAGTGTTGCCAATCAACCAATAAGCATACTTGCCAACCGTCCCGATTTTCCCGTGAGACTCCCAAATATCAGTGCCCCTCCCGAAAATCTCCCGGGGCAACCATTCTCCCGAATTTCTCCCGATTTCCACCTGGACAACATTATCGGGGCGTGCCTTTAAGGCAGTTCCTTTAGCGTCCTCTACAACCTGTCGTCACGTCCACTTTTCCTCCATACTAACAGCATGCCAGGCCGTTCGCATTTTATATGCGGCTCTTACACACACTTGATCGAATGCAATGCATACCTGATCAACAGCCATACAGGTAACACTGAGGGTATGAACAACTTTAACACTTTTACAAATATGCGCCACACTGTGAACCCACACCAAACTAGAATGACAAACACATTTTGGGAGAACATCCACACCGTAACACAACAGAACAAATACCCAACACCCCTTGCAGCACCAACTCTTCCGGGACACTACACATCCCCCCACCACCAACATCCCCCCCCCCCCCCCCCCCCCCCCCATCCCGACCACCTAAACTCCGCCCCCCACCTTCTTTCTAAAAACAAGATCTTGTTGTGCGCACCGATATACAAACCCTGTTTCCATATGAGTTGGGAAATTGTGTTAGATGTAAATAGAAACGGAATACAATGATTTGCGAATCCTTTTCAACACATATTTAATTGAATACACTACAAAGACAATATATTTGATGTGCAAACTCATAAACTTTTTTTTTTTTGCAAATAATAATTAACTTAGAATTTCATGGCTGCAACACGTGCCAAAGTAGTTGGGAAAAGGCATGTTCACCACTGTGTTACATCACCTTTTCTTATAACAACACTCAATAAACGTTTGGGAACCGAGGAGACACATTTTTTAAGCTTTTCAGGTGGAATTCTTTCCCATTCTTGCTTGATGTACTGCTTAAGTTGTTCAACAGTCCGGGGTCTCTGTTGTCGTATTTTAGGCTTCAACATTTTCAATGGGAGACAGGTCTCGACCAAAGGCAGGCCAGTCTAGTACCCGCACTCTTTTACTATGAAGCCACGCTGTTGTAACACGTGGTTTGGCATTGTCTTGCTGAAATAAGCAGGGGCATCCATGATAACGTTGCTTGAATGGAAGTATATGTTGCTCCAAAACTTGTATGGACCTTTAAGCATTAATGGTGCCTTCACAGATGTGTAAGTTACCCATGCCTTGGGCACTAATACACCCCCATACCATCACAGATGCTGGCTTTTGAACTTTGCGCCTATAACAATCCGGATGGTTCTTTTCCTCTTTGTTCCCGATGACAAAAATGTCCACAGTTTCCAAAAACAATTTGAAATGTGGACTGGTCAGACCACAGAACACTTTTCCACTTTGCATCAGTCCATCTTAGATGATCTTGTGCCCAGAGAAGCCGGCGGCGTTTCTGAATGTTGTTAATAAATGGCTTTCGCTTTGCATAGTAGAGCTTTAACTTGCACTTACAGATGTAGCGACCAACTGTATTTAGTGACAGTGGTTTTCTGAAGTGTTCCTGAGCCCATGTGGTGATATCCTTTAGAGATTGACGTCGGTTTTTGATACAGTGCCGTCTGAGGGATCGAAGGTCACAGTCATTCAATGTTGGTTTCCTGCCATGCCGCTTACGTGGAATGATTTCTCCAGATTCTCTGAACCTTTTGATGATATTATGGACCGTAGATGTTGAAATCCTTAAATTTCTTGCAATTGCACTTTGAGAGACGTTGTTCTTTAACTGTTTGACTATTTGCTCACACTGGATTAAATGTAACTTAGATATTGGGTTTCACTATGTAAAGCGCTTTGAGTCACTAGAGAAAAGCGCTATATGAATATAATTCACTTCACTTCACTTGTGGACAAAGGGGTGTACCTCGCCCCATCCTTTCTTGTGAAAGACTGAGCATTTTTCAGGAAGCTGTTTTTATACCCAATCATGGCACCCACCTGTTCCCATTTAGCCTGCCATCCTATGGGATGTTCCAAATAAGTGTTTGATGAGCATTCATCAACTTTATCAGTATTTATTGCCACCTTTCCCAACTTCTTTGTCACATGTTGCTGGCATCAAATTCTAAAGTTGTGAAGTGATTTATATTTATATAGCGCTTTTTTCTAGTGACTCATAGCGCTTTACATAGTGAAACCCAATATCTAAGTTACATTTAAACCAGTGCGGGTGGCACTGGGAGCAGGTGGGTAAAGTGTCTTTCCCAAGGACACAACGGCAGTGACTAGGGTGGCAGCGGAAGCGGGGATCGAACCTGCAACCCTCAAGTTGCTGACACGGCCGCTCTACCAACCGAGCTATACCAAGTTAATGATTATTTGCAAAAAAAAAAATGTTTATCAGTTTGAACATCAAATATGTTGTCTTTGTAGCATATCCAACTGAATATGGGTTGAAAATGATTTGGAAATCATTGTATTCCGTTTGTATTTACATCTAACACAATTTCCCAACTCATATGGAAACGGGGTTTGTATATTGGCGGGCAATCTTAATCAATACGCAAATTCCTGGTGGTGGGCATTCTTGTTTGTTTTTTTGATTGATGATGACCGATGATGGGCAGTCAAGTTCCACGCGTCTGTGGTCCCTCACTAAATGTAAGTCATTTAGTTTCAATATTTATTTATTTTTTACACAATCCTGTTTAAATCATCTGTTTTGAGTGTTATTTCAATCCCACCATCTTTTGTTATTTCATCCTGACTCTAGTTATACTCAGTCCAAGTAATGTGTTTGTTCTGCAAATACTCTTAAAGGCACACTGTGTAGTATTTTCAATGATTCTGTTGCCAGCAATGTAAAGACTGGATTTGAATGAGGACCAATCTGTTTAAATCTAAATAAAGGTTTATGGATTTTACAATTGTACTTTATTACAGAGGTAATTTGCCATTGTTATGTATTGTGATCATGTTTTGTTTAGTTATGTTCGGTTTTGTTTAAAACTCCATTGCTTCCGGTTTTTCACTCCCTTGTTTTGTTGCCATGGTTACTCATTGTGTTCACCTGTCTCTGATTAGTGTTCGCCCGCTCACCTGCTTCCCGAGCACTAATCAGAGGCAGTATTTAACCTTGTCATTTCCAGTCAGTCCTTCTGGCGTCATTGTTCGTTTCATGTTCTGTTCTTGCCACAGTAAGTCTTGTTTGTTTCATGCAGTGTTTCTGTTCTTTTAATGCCATGCCAAATACGTTTTGTTGTTTATTCATGCCACAGTTAGCTACTATTGTTTTATGTCCATCGTTTTGTTTTCAGCGTCAAGTTGTGCTTTCGCCTTGTGCGCCTTTTAGTTTTCACCTTTTCTGAGTTAAAGATTAAATCATGTTTATACCTGCACTCCATGTCGTCCTGAGTAGTCTGTCTGCTTTCCTGGGAGAACGACCCCGTAACAAGCTGCAACCCTCCCCCCCATTATGACAGACATACTTTGTTTGTATTTTGCGAACAAACTGTAATAGCTCAATGCTTTGCAATATTGTTTAATGTCATCAACTGTCTTACAGGAAGATTCACTCTATACTTGGGGGTGGTAACCGAGGTAAATTGCTATAGTAGCTGCAGCTAATCATGAGTAGACTGACTGTTATATGGGTGCCACCCATGAAAAAAACTCTGGACTGAGGTAGACTGATGGAAACGTGGCTGCCAATTTGCGCCTACGTCCTATCCGACCACTACCAAAACATTCATGCACCAGTGTGGGCTGCACTGCAGGCAAGGTGGGTTTTGTGTCTTGCCTAATGATGACACAACGACATTGACTCGGATGGCGGAAGCTAGATTGGTACCAGGATCCCTCAAGTTTCTGGACAGCCGTGTTACCATTTGAGCAGTGCTGCTGAACTATTAGGTAAAGCACAGGAAAAACAAACAGAACAATGTGTAGTAGGGAAGTTCACCAGGGGTGTTTAGGATTTTCTCTTACTCAGTATTAAATGTCCAGAGAAAACTAAAATCTTTTGATGTGACTCTTTCAGATCTCAAATAACATCAGAATACAAAGGAGAAAGTTAACGCTGCTACAGACTTAACGAAGGAAGGAGGAAGAAAGAGAGGGAGCAAGACAAAGAACTCTTCCAGAACGTTATAGCTTTTGGGAGTGAGAAAAGAGAAAGGGTTGGGGCGAAAGTCAAAACCTAGACATGGAGAAATATGAGCAGAGCCCACTTTATCTGATTGTGATGTTATCAAAGCCCGGAATGTCTTAATTAAACATTGGATAGGCAGTCACAAAGTCTCAAAAAATAAATCAATTTGATGAGTAACTTCTGACAAAAAAACAAATACAACATGGATTGGTGATCTTCAAACAGCACGGCAATCTTTTTCCTATTCACAGATAAGGTGGGGGTTTGGAGATATCACCAATGAGCTCCTAGAATGCATATGGCTATAAAAGTGTGTTATTGTACTACAGAACAATGCGTTGCACGCAAAAATTCTTAGACTCAAACTGTGGCTTCTGACAAGAGATTACTAGAGTATTTATTTTGCCATTACAAGGCAGATGGGTTTGGGAAGCATAACGCATGCAAAGCTCAGCATAAATGATATGTCTGGGACATAAAGCATCATGATTAAATGATAGTTACAAATAGATAGTCAATTGCTTTTTATATTTTATTTTACTTCAAGTTCTTTGCTGATTTTGCTTTGTTTCTTATGTTAGCTGTTTTTGGATCCAAGACATGACAAGACATATTGATTGATTGCTCGAGACTTTTATTAGTAGATTGCTCAGTACAGTAAATATTCTGCACAATTGACCACTAAATGGTAACACCCGGATTTCAACTTGTTTAAGTCGGTGTTTAAGCCACGTAAATCAATTCAAGGTAGACCAAGACAAGTTCCTTGCATGTGTAAATGTACTAGACAATAGAAAATTATTCTGATTGCCAAACAGGGACCGATGTTTCCTGATTGCCAACCAGGGAAAGTTGTGTCAAATCAGCAATCGTACACGAAGTGGAAAGAAAAAAAAGGGAGGAGCACTGAAAAATAAACAATTAAAACAATTAAAACACAGGAAAACCATGACAAAGTCCAAATATTTAACAACTATAATGCTCGGTTGGAGCTAGAATTGAGGCAGAAAATGAATGAAAACTCATTAAATAAACACGTTAACAACTCCAAAACAGTCTGCTTGACAAGTTGAGCAAGTCTTCAAAAGGCTGTTGAGGTTCAGTTTTAAGATCCTGCCTTCTTTTATTTATTTAAAAAAATTATCATCCTAAGAAGCATACTTTTATCATGTATTTATCTTCTGATCTGCTTGAGATTTGATCAAACATGATTAATAAAGTAAATATTCATGTTGTTGTCACTTGAATTGCAGTTTTAGCAACAGTAGACTACATTAAATGGGAACTGCACTTCTTTTGGAACGTTGACTACCGTTCACAATCCTTATGAAAGACATAACGATGGGTGTATTTTTTTTTAATGCATCCTCGATATTAAATAAACATAATTAAAAGTCTGCTTACAGCGGAGCCAATGGGAGCTCCATTATGCCGCCCATAAAATCCGATAAATAACCATTCAGAAAGTATTAATGATATTGTTATTATAAGCGTTAATGCAGACAAACTATTTATAACGGCACCGTGATCACAAGCTTGTGTGCCTATGTTTACATTATCGAGTAGTCTGCTGCTTCCTCGCATTCCTGCTCCCTGTAAGTTTATTCTAGATCACAAATCATGCCTCTCACCTGAAAAGTAGATGGCTGATAATATAGTCCAACAAGTTGGGACATTTTGACTGCCATTTTAGGACCTGGAATTGGCGAGGACGACAAGTGCCTGTGTGCCGTGATGCATTCTGGAAATTAATGCACCGCATATGCTTAAAATTATCTAAAAACGTAAATATTAAAAGTTTTCTTTAAATGTGTTTACATCATGAAAATCTTAATGGAGGTATTTGGGTGTTTTTTAAGGGCTTTAAAGGCAGAACTGAGCAGCTACCATACGCTCCATTCTAAGCAGAATTTTGATAGCATTTATTTACTATCAAGCATGCTTAAACATCTGTCGTCATGCCAGAACAGGCACAATTTAAAAACAAAAAAAAAGGGCAGTTCTCCTTTAAGAGCTGCCTTTATCATTTATTTTGAATAAATTGTTTGTGTTCAATTTGATATTGTTTTTGTTTTTTTCAACATTGACTGTTTTATTTCTGTCATCTTCTCTCCAACTGTGGTAGACTCCACTTCCCTGTAACCCCGCTTAGAGTAACGTATACACGAGGGATAGGACAGACAGTTTTTGCTACATAAATCTGTTCCTTTTTTACACTCTAATAGCATTTCTGATCCCAATGGGAGGTTTTTTATTGTCACGGGCTAGATCTCCAACACTCCAGTAGCCCTCGTAAATGTTAATGCTCCCAACCATGACGATGACACCTTTTTCAAACGTCTTTCTATGAATCTTCCTGACTTGTGAGGAGAGTTTAACTGTTGGCTCAACTCCCAGCTGATCGCTCATCACCCAAAACTTGCCTAGCGTCAAGATCTGTTCAGGTAATCCAGTCCTTTATGGACGAATTTTCTGAGACAGATGTTTGCCGTTTTTTAAATCCCTCTCG
This sequence comes from Nerophis ophidion, assembly GCF_033978795.1. Taxonomy (NCBI): domain Eukaryota; kingdom Metazoa; phylum Chordata; class Actinopteri; order Syngnathiformes; family Syngnathidae; genus Nerophis; species Nerophis ophidion. The sequence goes on from NC_084613.1 coordinate 58,320,121, forward strand.
AAGGCAACATTATTTTTCCTCTGACTTCATCATATTTTCATCCGCATTGACTTCTTTCTAGATGATAATAAATAACTTTAATCTATGCATATATCTCTGAAAATGCTCCAAATTAAATGGATTTACCTCTTAGAAACCTGACAACCACACGTGCGCCATACGATTACTTTTTAATGAGAACTTTGTGGATTTGAAATAGATTTGTATGTGCTTTTGAAAAAGACTCCCAGGATGTCGGTCTCTGTACTATGGGAAACGTTGAAGGCATTAATTAGGGGGGGAGAAAATATCCTATACAAATCATGACAAAAAAACTCATGAAGAATATATTGACGAGTTTGACACAACACAGATCTTTGTTAGATAACTTGCACTCTACCTCTCAAAAAACAGACACTTATAAGGAAATGCTCCCTCAACAGGCAGAACTTGATGTCCATGTGACAGACCATGCTACAGAACAAGTCCTTTGTCAAAGATCTCACTTTTATGGTGATAAAGCTGGTAAATTAATACATCTTCAACTATGCCAGATATCAACATCCCATTATATTCTGCAGATTAAATCCGATTCAGGTATAGTTACAGATGATTCCAAGATCAAATGAAAAATAATTTTAATGCGTCCTTCTACTCATTTTCTAATTGTTCTACTCCTGAGCGTAACAAGTTTTCCGCCAATTTAGACACCTTTCGGTTGATCAGTCTGTTGTGGTAGGCTTAGAGACCAATTACTCTTGCTTAATAACATCCCCAGGACCAGATGGCTTTCCTCCCGATTTTTTCTAAATATTTAGGCATACGTTATTGTTAGACATGAACAATGAGTCATTTGAATCTGGCCGCCTCAAGCAAACGCTTAACCAAGCTTTAATTTCTCTCCTCCTAGAAAAAGGCAAGGACCCTCTGTTGTGCACTTCGCATCATCCTATTAGCCTGTTAAATGTGGACTTAAAATATTTATCCAAACTGCTGGCTATGTCTGGTTACTATTCTCCTTTCTATTATCAATCTGGATCAAACCGCGCTCATTCGGAATAGGCACTCCTTTCTAATTTGCGATATAGTCTGTATTGTGCCTGCTTTTAACACTGAAGAGGCAGTGCTATCCCAAGGTAGCTGAAAAAAATAAAATGCTGGAGAGATTCGGTTTTGGCAACAGTTTTATTTCATGGATTAAGCTTCTATATTCATCTCCTGAGGCCTCGGTCAGGACAAACAATATTCCATCAGAATATTTTTGCTTTTACTCTTCCACTTGGCAGGAATGCCCTATGAGCCCATTGCTCTTGCTATTGAGCCTCTGTTAATAGTGCTTCATACCAACCTGCTTATTACGGGCAGATGTAAACGATGTGCAGGCGAAAGTCTCTCTTTTCCAGATCACCTTCTTCTGTATGTCTGGAACATCTCCGTCTCGGTCCAGACTGCCTTAAGTATACTCTCCAAGCTGTTGGACATATCTTGTTACAAATTGAACTTGGGTAAAAGTGAAATATTTCTTATCAATTCAGCTGCTAAGAAATATCTTCTGCCCAGTATTCCCTTTGAAATTGCCTCGCAAAGTTTCACATACTTGGGTGTCAAGGTCACTCATACGCTTGCAGAGCTTTACAAAGCCAACTTTGTTCCACTGCTGTCCAGAATTCAGAGAGATTTTGGTTGCTGGGCTTGACTTAATTTATCTACAGTGGCTTGTGTCAACTCTGTTAAAATGAATGTAGCTCCACAATTTTGCTGTTTGCTCCAGTGTATACCACTTTTTCTCCCTAAGTCTTTCTTTCATAAATTCGACTTCATTTGGAATAAAAAGAATCACAGGTTACATAAGCAATATTTGCAGAGACCTAAGTCATCAAAAGGATTAGCCCTACCAAACTTTAAGTTTTACTACTAGGCCACTAACATTAGAATTCTTAAATAATGCCCGCAATGTGAAGCATCTGATCGTCCTTTGTTATGGCTGGTTATTGAGGCAAACTCAACCAAACCAGTATCTCGAGGGCTCTGGTTCACTCTCCCATTCAATCATCAACATTCATTTTTACGAAAATTCAATTGTAAAAACCTAATTTAGAATTGTGGTACAGTTTGAGCACAATTTTGGTTTACACACATTTTCTACTCTTGCACCCATCGGTGTTAATAATACTTTCCCTCCCTCTTTTATCGATAGTGCCTTTTCAAGTCTGAGGATCAATAGCAGTAAAGATATATACATTGACAAAACTTTTGCCTCTTTCCAACAACTTTTTGAGAAATTTTCACTCCCGAAGCAACACTTTTTTAGATATCTACTGAGCCGCATTTTCGATCGTAATTCTTTCCCTAGGTTTTCAGATTTTCCGACAGACACAGTTTTAGATGTGTTTCTGACACTTCTTCCAACTTCTAAAAGGAGCAAATAGACATATTTATGACCCATTTTTAACTCTGTGCCCTGTGTTTCTATAAAAAAAGGGTCTTTTTGTGTCATTCTGGCCATTTTCTGGTCCTAAATGGCTGTCATAGTGTACCAACTTGTCAGAATATCTACTCAGACTTCTTCTGTGCAGGTAAGATGCATGATTTATTATCTAGAAAAAACTCAATGGGAGCAAAGAAGTGAGGAAACAGCAGGCTTCTTGATGATGTAAACATGGGGACATATGGTAGTGTTCATGCGCCACTATAAATAGTTAGTCAGCGATAGCATTTATAATAACAATATCACTAATACTTGGTTAATATTTAAGTCACCAAATGTAAATGGAGTATTGTTGGTGCTTTTTTAGTGTATTATGATATTGCGATATAATGGGTGAAATAGTGGAACTCCCATTGGCTCAGCTGTAAGCGGACTTTTTAGTTATCATCCATCCATCTTCTTCCGCCTTTCCGAGGTCGGGTCGGTCGCAGGGGCAGCAGCCTAAGTAGGGAAGCCCAAACTTCCCTCTCCCAAGCCACTTCGTCCAGCTCCTCAGGGGAAATCACGAAGCGTTCCCAGGCCAGCCGGGAGAGATAGTCTTCCCAACGTGTCCTGGGTCTTCCCCGTGGCCTCCTACCGGTCGGACGTGCCCGAAACACCTCCTAAGAGAGGCATTCGGGTGGCATCCTGACCTGATGCCCGAACCACCTTATCTGGCTCCTCTTGATATGGAGGAGCAGCAGCTTTACTTTGAGCTCCTCCCGGATGACAGAGCTTCTCACCCTATCTGTAAGGGAGACGCCCCGCCACCCGGCGGAGGAAACTCCTTTTGGCCGCTTGTACCCGTGATCTTGTCCTTTCGGTCATGACCCAAAGCTCATGACCATAGGTGAGGATAGGAACGTAGATTGACCGGTTAATTGAGAGCTTTGCCTTCCGGCTCAGCTCCTTCTTCCCCACAACGGATCAATACAGCGCCTGCATTACTGAAGACGCCGCACTGATCCGCCTGTCGATCTCACGATCCAGTCTTCCCTCACTCATGAACAAGACACCAAGGTACTTGAACTCCTCCACTTGGGGTAGGATCTCTTCCCCAACCCGGAGGTGGCACTCCACCCTTTTCCGGGCGAGAACCATGGACTCAAACTTGGAGGTGATGATTCTCATCCCAGTCTCTTCACACTCGGCTGCAAACCGATCCAGTGAGGGCTGAAGATCTTGGCCAGATGAAGCCATCAGGACCACATCATCTGCAAATAGCAGAGATCTAATCCTGCAGCCACCAAACCAAATATCCTCAACGCCCTGACTGTGCCTAGAAATTCTGTCCATAAAAGTTATGAACAGAATCGGTGACAAAGGGCAGCCTTGGCGGAGTCCAACCCCCACTGGAAAACGGGTCCAACTTACTGCCGGCAATGCAGACCAAGCTCTGACCCTGATTATACAGAGAGCGGACAGCCACAATCAGACAGTTTTTTACCCCATACTCTCTGAGCACTGCCCACAGGACAGGGGTACACGGTCGAATGCCTTCTCCAAGTCCACAAAGCACGTCTAGACTGGTTGGGCAAACTGCCCTGCACCCTCCAGGACCCTGCCGAGAGTATAGAGCTGGTCCACAGTTCCACAACCAGGACGAAAACGTCACTGTTCCTCCTGAATCTGAAGTTTGACTATCCAGCATAGCCTCCTCTCCAGTACACCTGAATAGACCTTACCGGGAAGGCTGAAGAGTTTGATCCCACAATAGTTGGAACACACACTCCGGTTCCCTTTCATAAAGAGAGGAACCACCACCCCGGTCTGCAAATCCAGAGGTACCGCCCCCGATGTCCACGCGATGTTGAAAAGTCTTGTCAAAAAAGACAGCCCCACAGCATCCAGAGCCTTAAGGAACTCCGGGCGGACCTCATCCACCCTGGGGCCTTTCCACCGAGGTGCTTTTTAACTACCTCAACAACCTCAGCCCTGGAAATAGGAGAGCTCACCACAGGTACCCCAGGCACTGCTACCTCATAGGAAGACGTGCTGGTAGGATTGAGGAGGTCTTCGAAGTATTCCCTCCGCCGATCCACAACATCTGCAGTCGAGGTCAGCAGAACACCATCCCCACCATACACGGTGTTTACACTGCACTACTTCCCTTTACTGAGGCGGAGGATAATGATCCAGAATCACTCTGAAGCTGTCCGGAAGTCGTTTTTCATGGCTTCCCCGAACTCCTCCCATGTCCGAGTTTTTGCCTCCACGACCGCTGAAGCTGCACACCCCTTGGCCTGCCGGTACCTGTCTGCAGCCTCCGGAGTCCTATGAGCCAAAAGATCCCAATAAGACTCTTTCTTCAGCTTGACGGCATCACTCACCGCTGGTGTCCACCAGCGGGTTCTAGGATTACCGCCACTACAGGCACAAACCACCTTGCGGCCACATCTCCAATCAGCCGCCTCGACAATAGAGGTACGGAACATCGTCCTCTCTGACTTAATGTCCAGCGCCTCCCTCGTGACATGTTCAAAGTTGTTCCGGAGGTGGGAATTTAAACTCTCTCTAACAGAGGACTCTGCCAGGCGTTCCCAGCAAACCATCACAATGCGTTTGGACCTGCCAGGTCTGTCCGGCATCCTCCCCCACCATCGCAGCCAACTCACCACCAGGTGGTGATTGGTAGAAAGCTTCGCCCTTCTCTTCACGCGAGTGTCCAAAACATGAGGCTGCAAATCCGATGACACAACTACAGAGTCGATCATGGAAGTGCGGCCTAGGGTGTCCTGGTGCCAAGTGGACATATGGACACCCTTATGTTTGAAAATGGGGTTTGTTATGGACAATCTGTGACGAGCACAAAAGTCCAATAACAAAACCCCACTCGGGTTCAGATCCGGACATCCATTCTTCCCAATCACGCCTATCCAGGTTTCACTGTCGCTGCCAACATTAGCATTGAAGTCCCCCGGTAGAACGAGGGAATATGCCGGGGGAGCAATCTCGAGTACTCCCTCGAGTGAATCCAAAATGGGGGGTACTCTGAGCTGGTGTTTGGCGCGTAAGCACAAACAGCGGTCAGGACACTCCCCCCCACCCAAAGGCGGAGGGAAGCTACCCTCTCGTCCACTGGGTTGAACTCCAACGTGCAGGCCCTGAGCCGGGGGGCAACAAAAATTGCCACCCCAGGCCGTCGCCTCTCATTGCCGGCAACGCCAGAGTGGAAGAGAGTCCAGTCCCTCTCAAGAGAACTGTTTCCAGAGCAACAGTCCCAGGTTCTAAAAATGTGATTCTGGCAAAGGCCGGACCAGTGTTGTAGCTTCAATAATATATTTTTAGCCATCTACAAGCATGTTAATGCCTTTGAATAATTCATCATTGGCTCAAGCTTGGGGAATAACAAATGCAAGGTCTGCCAGCACCTACCTTTTCCGACAAACAATATTCATCTAAAATCCCCATTCTTGGGGCATTGACGCATGCACACTCGCACAAAAAATAACTCCACCAAACCCTCCAAACACCCTGCACTTTCACTTGCTGATGTTCCCCGGACATTGTCCGAGGTTAAATTGACCAAGGTCTGTGATTGATCCATGCGGGAGAATCTTTGCCCATGAAAATGTAAGTCCTGATTGGTGATGACTCTATGCTGATTATCAGCCAAAGTAATTTGTAAAGCCTTTGCATTTATTTTGGCTTTGTTAATCATAATACCACAAACATTTAGACATAAACGTCTTCTTTTGTTACACTAGCAGTGTTCTTAATGGTTCCATTTTAGGTCCTCTATTTTCTAAATTGTCATGGTCTGTGGTCTAGATACGTTTTTTTGGTTATTTTCTGTTAGTTAAAGATTCCATTAGTTTCTGTTTTTGTGCACCCTTGTTTGTTTAGTTTCCATGACAACTTATGATTTTAACCTGCCTCTTACGTTCGGGTCACACTTGTCTCTAATCAAGAGACTATTATTTGAGCCTGCCGTTGCCAGTTAGTCGGTCTGGCGACAATGCTCTGTTTATGCCATAGTTTCATGCTCTTTTCATGCCGTTGCTTCATTCATGCCCTAGTAAGTCTTGTTCGTTCTATAGTTTGTTTAGTTGTTTTCTATGTCCATAGTTCAGTCTACGTGTTAGTGTATGTTTCCTGTGTTAAGTTGTGTGTTCCTTAATCGGCACGCTTTGCTTTTGTATTATTTCCTGTCTTTTGTCCTGTGTAGTTAGATTAATAATAAATACTGTTCAACCTGCTACCTTTGTCTGGAAAAGTCCGATTGCATCCCGGGAGAACAATCGTCGCAGTGAGTTGCGAAAACCCCCTCGTCATGACACACATTGGAGCTACTCAACAGGTGGCCCTGCTAGTTTGGTTCAAAAAAACTTGTGAGACTCACATTTTTGCAGCAGATTCTTTAAAAAACACTAGAATGTTGTCATAGAGATTAGATTTTTACTAACTGTTTCAAAGAAGGTCCTAAAAAAACATCAGAGCGCTCCTGTAACTCTGAAAAACTAAACAGACCAAAATCAAATGTCTACAGTAGAGGACGCTACCTCTTCGGACTATAGAAAATAAGACTGATAAGTCCAGCCCCCTAGATGTTCTAGAAATGTGGCCTCCAAAACAAATAACCTTCAATTTTTGGACTATATGCCATACCTTTTTCCTGCGGCTTAAAAAAACTGTGAAGAAAAATCCAAAAATTACTTGCACTAACAGCCATAATGTTTTGTGTTTAACAAAAAGTTTTCACCTAACACAAGCAGAGACACTGAAAAGGTGTGTTATTGTTTGTGCTATGGCGCCAAGTTTTTGAACGTGTTCGTTCACTGCAGGTGCTGAGGGGTGAACGTCAATGTTATTTTCTTCTGTTTAATGTTTTAAACCGGAGATACAAGTGTTGTTCCGTATTCTAGTCGTCCATAGCGTTTCTATTTGCATGGATCATTAATTTATCACTCCAAGCAACGTTTGTAAGTTTTATAATATTACTAGAACTATTCATACTTACTGAATCGTCCCATGCGTGATGTCTGTCGGAGTGTTTTCATGCATGTATACGTGCTGTCAAAATGTAGTGACGCTAGCGTTGTTACTATTGGCTAATATGCTAACCTGTTTACGAGTGTCTGTGTTACTATTATTAAATTACAATTGCAATATTTTCGTATTGTTTCAGTTTCACATATTCCTCAGTAAATTTAACATAACATCACAATGGAATTATTGAGCCTGTTTAGCTAATTGGAGATCCAGCTTCCGCAGTTAGTTGGTCCATGATGATATCTGTTTTTTGATCAGTCATTTTACTGCCGTGTTACAATGTTTGGAAACAATTAAGGTATGTAAATAAACATTAAAAAGATCTTTCTGTGCAAAATAATATTTTTTAAACGTATATATTTGCGACTTATATTCCAGTTTGGCTAATACAGTGGAACCTTGATCAATGAACAAAACGTTTGTATAGTGAAGCACAGTTCTCCGTAAGAATCAATGTGAATAATTGATTTACTCTCAACAAAAGTCCCTAATTTAGAAACAAACTGCACAATTTGAAGACAGTATAATGTGCATATATATACACACACATCTATATATCCATCCCAACCATTATATATATATATATATATATACATATATAAAAGTGTATGTATATATATATATATATAAATAAAAGTGTATATATATATATATATATATATATCACACCCCGCCTCGGGTGAAGGTAATGTAACCTTTGCAAACCGAACTTTAAATCAAGGATGGCAAGGCACGCAGTGGTAGCTGTTTACAAACATTTATTTGAAATCCCCAAAAGTTCAAAAGGTGAACAAAACAGGGAGACAAAGCACCAACAATCTCAGTAGTTCAATCAATCAATCAATATTTATTTATATAGCCCCAAATCACAAATGTCTCAAAGGACTGCACAAATCATTACGACTACGACATCCTCGGAAGAACCCACAAAAGGGCAAGGAAAACTCACACCCAGTGGGCAGGGAGAATTCACATCCAGTGGGACGCCAGTGACAATGCTGACTATGAGAAACCTTGGAACCCCCCCCCCCCCAGGGGACCGAAAGCAATGGATGTCGAGCGGGTCTAACATGATACTGTGAAAGTTCAATCCATAGTGGCTCCAACACAGCCGCGAGAGTTCATTTCAAAGCAGATCCAAGACAGCAGCGAGAGTCCCGTCCACAGAAAACCATCCCAAGCGGAGGCGGGGACATAGGAGAAAAAAAGAAAAGAAGCGGCAGATCAATTGGTCTAAAAAGGAGGTTTATTTAAAGGCTAGAGTATACAGATGAGTTTTAAGGTGAGACTTAAATGCTTCTACGGAGGTAGCATCTCGAACTGTTACTGGGAGGGCATTCCAGAGTACTGGAGCCCGAACGGAAAACGCTCTATAGCCCGCAGACTTTTTTTGGGATCTAGGAATCACTAATAAGCCGGAGTCTTTTGAACGCAGATTTCTTGCCGGGACATATGGTACAATACAATCGGCAAGATAGGATGGAGCTAGACCGTGTAGTATTTTATACGTAAGTAGTAAAACCTTAAAGTCACATCTTAACTGCGCAGGAAGCCAGTGCTAGTTGTTTGGTGTATGACGACCGAAACTCTTGGTCAGGACAGAGAACCTCCTCTGGCAGTGACAGGCAGCAGACTGCAGAAAAATGGCATTTTCCCCACTTAAATAGCCTATAGCCCCGCCCACTAGCTGGGACCAATTTGACAGGGGAAATTAAGAAAACAGATATTTTGTACATTTAAGCATAAACAACCATCAGATGTCTAAAAAGTATTCACATAGTACTTTTGCATTTTTAAAGCAGTCACTTTTGTCCACAGTGTATTCAGGTGTAGACAACACAACTTTCAAAAGTCCAGTTTCCCTCAGCAACACCCAGCTACTGACAATCATGGTTGGGCCCAAATTAGGCCTAATTAGTCAAAGCAGGTGTGCTCACCTACATAAAGCCTTCAGCCCTACCCTGACTCTTTTAGCCAGACATGCAGAGCCATGGTGAGTGACAGGTTACAGTTTGTTTGTTGAGCATGCTTTCCACTGACTAAAAAAAAGTGCATGGTTTGAGAGGAAGCCAAGGTTCAAACAGTGACAGTGTGGGGTCAAACTGTCACATTACCTCCATCCTCTCCAGCGACAGCAAGTTCAGGGAGACAAGACAAGTAATCAGCTGGCAAGTTAGTTTTGTCAGCCCGATATGTGATATTGAAACAATAGGGCTGTATTGCCAAGTACCATCTGGTGACACGGGAGTTCTTATCTCTCATGGAGTTGATACAGCTCAATGCCCGGTGGTCCGTTTCCAAATCAAAAGTTCGTCCCAGAAGGTAATAACGTAGGCTGTCCAAAGCCCACTTGATGGCAAGACATTCCTTTTCAATGGCCGAGTACCTAGTTTCTCTGGGATAAAGTTTACGGCTCAGATAGAGTTGCGGTTGTTCCTCACCCTCCTTTCCTTGGGCTAGGACGGCTCCAAGGCCCACACCGGAGGCTTCAACTTGAACAAGGAATCGTTGGTTGAAATCAGGACTCCGTAAGACTGGGGAAGAGCATAGAATGGCTTTGACCTTATTGAAGGCAGTTTCACATGTTTCTGTCCATTTGACTGGATTAGAGGATGCTTTGGTTGTCAGTTCGACAAGAGGAGCTGTGATGGTAGAGAAGTGAGGCACAAATCTTCTCTACCACCCAGAAAGCCCCAAGAATGACCGGACCTGCTTCTTGGTCCGGGGTCTAGGACTGTTTTGAATAGCCTTCACCTTGTCCACCTGAGGACGTATCTGCCCGTTGCTAAGATAGTACCCTAAGTAGCACACCTCAGTTTTGGCCCACTCACATTTCTGGGTGTTAAGAGTAAGCCCGGCAGAATGGATCCGAAGCAGGACTTGATGCAGATGAGTGAGGTGGTCTTCCCAGGAAGTGCTGAAAACCCTCACATCATCAAGATAGTCAGCAGAGAACTGGCCACACCCCTGCAGAGCAAGATCCATTAGCCGTTGAAAGGTTGTGAGGGCTCCGTGGAGTCCAAACGGCATAACAGTGTAATGATAGAGACCCTTTGGGCCACGGAAGGCAGTGTACTCCCTTGACTCCTTCTTTAAAGGGACTTGCCAGTATCCCTTACACAGGTCAAGAGTAGTGATGAACACAGCTTTGCCGAGCTTCTCAAGAAGTTCATCAATACGTGGCATGGGATAAGCATCAAATTTAGAAACGGCATTCACTTTGCGTAGGTCATTACATACTCTTACTGTGTTGTCATTTTTAGGAACAAGGACAATGGGGTTACACCACTCACTGTTTGGGGGTTCAATCACTCCGAGATCCAGCATGGTTTGGATTTCATGGTTGAGGGGCTCTACCATCCGCTCAGGCACTCTGTATGGGCGCTGACGGATAGGTGTAGGGTTTTTTAAATGAATGACATGTTCAATTAGTGGAGTTCTTCATGGCTTTCCACTGAACAATACTGGGAATTCTTCACACACTTGCAAGAGTTTAAGGGCAGATTGTGGTGACAAGTGACCTACATCAGGTTTCTGTGGTGTAGTGAGCATGGACAGATCTGTCTCTTCCACATCATCCTCCATTTCCACTTCCCGTGCCAGCATCACCGTTTCCTCTTGCAAATCCTTCCTTTGAGTGGGTACTTGATTGGCCTGGACCTCCTTTTCTTCCACAGAGGATTTCCTCTCCTTCCATTCCTTCAGAAAGTTGATGTGGTACATTTGGGATGCCTTTCCTTTGTCCAACAGTGCTTGCACTGGGCGGCCATTAACACAAGCTGCCATCATGTTAGGTTTGGCCTCAGGTTCAGGGTTGGGTGCAAGAGCAGGTGCCATGACCGAAGCTGGCACAGAGGGATGGGGGACCTGACAGAAGCTGGACAACTTGGGACCTTTCAATGGGCAGAGTGGGGCTCGATGCCCTGGCTGTTGGCAGTGGTAGCAGATGAGATCCTTCACTGGACTCTTGGACTCTGTCTTGGAAAACGTCTGTTGTCCCCTGAGGTGCTGTAACCACCTGCTTTCTGCACACCTCTTTGGTTTGACAGGTTGTTTGCACCTTGGGCTGCTACACGGTTGTTCTGCTGCCTTGGCATTCGGAGTCCTTTACGAGCATTCAAGTACTGGCCTTCAAGTTTAGCAGCAGTAAGTCCGTCTTCTGGCTCGTGTTCCTTGACCCAAACCTTCATTTCATTGGGCAGCATGCAAGGGATTTGCTCCAGAATGAAAAGCTCTGCGATGTCTTCTTTGGAACGCTGCTCTGGCTTGATCCATCTTCGGTAGAGACCTTTGAGTCTGTTGTAAGTCTCCTTGGGGGATTCACCAGGGGGAATGTAGGTTGACCGGAACTGGAGCCTATAAGTCTCAGGAGAGATATCAAACTCAGCAAGGAGGGCTTCTTTAAGGTCAGCGTAGATGTTGGAAGCATCTTCCTCCATCGCAGAATAGGCATCCAGGGCTTTGCCGGTCGAGAGTGGAACAAGTCGCCAGGCCCAATCAGACTAAGGCCAGCCCCAGGTGCGAGCGATGCGCTCAAAGCGGACAAGAAAATGTTGAATGTCCTCACCCTACTGGAAAGGGAACATCTTTGGGCCTTTTTGGAGATGATAGTCAGGTGGCAAGGCATCTCTGAACGGCGACGCTTGAGGACGAGAAGTTGGATGTGGGCGAGCTCTGGTTTTGGGCGACTGCTCACAATGACTATTATCAGGACGGTTAGCATTTTGGTTAGTGAGTGAGTAATCTAGGCTGGGCCTTGTACAGACAGTTTTTAACTCCTGGAGTTCACAGACTAAAAAAGCTTCCCTACGTTGCTGTCCAATTAAAAAGTCTTGGAACATATTAAACAGGGTAGGATCACCTAGCACTCTTTCAGTCCTTGGTGGCTCAGCAGACCACCTAGCCTCAGAGTTCGCAAAACCATTGATGTCTTCTTCAGACTCCTCGGTGTTCCATCCAACTTCGCGCTCCTCCGCCATAGTCGTCCAGTCCCGCCTCATCGCCGTGGCCCCTCGACCAGCTATCTCATCAGTCTCCTCTGTCATTGCCACCTCCGACACTTGGGATCTCAAACCAGTTCTGGCCTGCCCTCTGCCATGTTTGTAAACTCTGCGGCTTGCCATCCCACCACTGCCACCATATGTCACACCCCGCCTCGGGTGAAGGTCATGTAACCTTTGCAAACCGGACTTTAAATCAAGGATGGCAAGGCACGCAGTGGTAACAGTTTACAAACATTTATTTGAAATCCCAAAAAGTGTCAAAAGGTGAACAAAACAGGGAGAAAAAGCACCAACAATCTCAGTAGTTGTTTGATGTATGACGACAGAAACTCTTGGTCAGGACAGAGAACCTCCTCTGGCAGTGACAGGCAGCAGACTGCAGAAAAATGGCATTTTCCCCACTTAAATAACCCATAGTCCCGCCCACTAGCTGGGACCAATTTGACAGGGGAAATTAAGAAAACAGATATTTTGTAAATTTAAGCATAAATAACCATCAGATGTCTAAAAAGTATACACATAGTACTTTTGCATTTTTAAAGCAGTCACTTTTGTCCACAGTGTATTCAGGTGTAGACAACACAACTTTCAAAAGTCCAGTGTCCCTCAGCAACACCCAGCTCCTGACAATCATGGTTTGGCCCAAATTAGGCCTAATTAGTCAAAGCAGGTGTGCTCACCTACATAAAGCCTTCAGTCCCACCCTGACTCTTTTAGCCAGACATGCAGAGCCATGGTGAGTGACAGGTTACAGTTTGTTTGTTGAGCATGCTTTCCACTGACTAAAAAAAAGTGCATGGTTTGAGAGGAAGCCAAGGTTCAAACAGTGACAGTGTGGGGTCAAACTGTCACAATCTATATATATTTTTTTATTTATATACATACATATATATATATATATGTATATATACATACATATATATATATATATATATATACATACAGTATATATACATACATACATATCCATCCATTTTTCTACCGCTTGTCCCTTTTGGGGTTGCAGGGGGGGTGATATATATATATATATATATATATATATATATATATATATATATATATATATATATATATATATATAATTGGGCCTGTGGCCTGTTAACCATAAATGTAAGTTAACTATACATTTCAATAATGGGAGTAATTTTTTAACGGCCGATAAAAGCATGCGTGCCCATTTTGACCCGCTGGCAGTGCTGTAGAAGGGGGAACTTGACTGCAGTTCAGTTTTTATCCATGAGACACAAGCGAGAAAAAATGGACAAAAGAAAGGCGTCTACCTTATGGAAATATCAGTTTCAAAGCCATGGCAAGATTTTTCCCCCCGAAGGGAAATGACCGTTTTTCACCTTGAGAAGAAGAAACATCCCAGCGGCAAACGCCTGCTGCGCATGTTGGTGAGGTGGGTGGTGCTTCACTTCCGTGTGGGTGGTGCTTCACTCAGCTCCTCCTCTGAATGTAAGTCCCCCTAAAGCAGGAATAGAAATTCTGTGTTTCTACAAAATATAAAATCTGGCAACACACCAACACAGTAGGCATTATTTTTATTGTCATTAAATGCTGTTTTTTTTTTTTTGTATTGAGCTGTTTAAAAAAGCCTAAAATTTCAAACACATTTCATTAAAGCAAACTTATTGTCCGTTAATGGTGTTAAGACTTCAACTATGAACAAAATGTGATTAGTCACGATATATATTTTAATCGTTTGACATCCCTAAAATATTTAAATATAATTGGTATCCAGACAAGTTAAGTAGATAACAAATATAATACAGCAAGAAATGCATACGACGATGTTGTGTAAAAACTACACAATCATTCATATTAACTCAGCTCTAAGTTGTGAAAATTGTTACAAATTATACATTACATGACCGTCACAGTACAAACAAGTCCAATAATGTAACCATTTTAATGCATTTAACCAAAACGGCAAAATGTAACTTGTTTGCTTTAACTAAGGTAGTCAGACAAGTTAAGTAGACAACCTAAATAATGGAGCAAAAAACACATCGAACCATGTTGGATTTCCTTTTTGCATACTTTGCAGCTGGCTACACGTGGATTTGGTCCACGTTTTATCCAAAGTTTGTATGTCATTTTCCATCCAATGGGCCCCATTCAGCAACTGTTCTTAAGAACACATTTTGTTCTTCGGCCCACTTATAAAGTTTTTAAGGAGATTTTTGTATTCACCAATGTTTTCTTAGCTGGGATTTGTCCGTAGTTAAGAAAAAAATCTACAAGTGCTACAGAGCACTCTTAGGGTTAAGGATGATGTTTGATAAGAAATTATCGACTTCGAGCCCATTATCGAATCGTCTTATCGAACCGATTCCTTATTGATTCTCTTATCAAATCCAGATAAGCACAAAAAAACATATTTGGTTTAAAAAAGCTCACTTTTATTTTATAAAATAAATAAATAAATAAATATTTACTATCGTTACCCCCCTAAAAAAAATAAAAAAAATAAATATTGATTGTTGTTACCCAACATATATTAAGTGGGATTTTTCAGAAAAACAAATGTATACAGTAGCACAAAAAAAACCTGTCTCTGTGATCACTATATTAGTGTTAAATAAAATCAGTCCCTTAGGCACAAAACTGAAAATAATACAGCTCTCCAAAAAGTGCACTTCTGCTACTATTGGAACATCCTTCTGAGGTCCATAAGTGTGGCCTCATCCAGGAATGGCTGCACATCCTTGTCCTGGTGGGAAAATGAGGGACAGACAAAGCATAGAATTAGGGGGGAAATTAACTGAATGTGAAGACTAGGGTGTCTGTTATTAAGTCTTTAGCATAACAGTATGTGGAATTAATGATGGAATGGATTAAGTAATGAAGTCAAACTGATATGATCCACTTTAAGAAGTTGTTAAAATAATAGTGCTTACAAAGTACAAAGAATTATGAGAAATACTTTTAACCTTATTGAAAATTAGATATTTTTCATCTCAGTATATTAATAATGACTGAATTAATTACATAATACAAAATTGTTGTACATACTAATTCACAGATGTTATTCTATTATAAAAAGGTCAATAAATTATGTATATATTTGTAAACGCTCTGAAGTGGGAAAGGGGTAGGATTAAATAAGCTTTACTTATTCCTACTCCTTTTCAGACATGATGTAAAGTGAATGATATGAAACGGATGTGTTATGTTGTAAGTGTGTTCATGTACGAAATAAACTAAATAAAGCACTAGAGCAGGGGCCGGGAACCTTTTTGGCTGAGAGAGCCAAGAAGCCAATTATTTTAAAATGTATTTACGTAAGAGCCATATAATATATTTTTAACACTGAACACAATTAAAAGTGTACATTTTTAAGTAAGACCAACATTTGTAGAGTATAATATGTCTCTTATTCTTTGTAAAAACGTTGTTATTGTGAAGCTAATTTAGGAGGGGCCATGGCCTGCGGGTCTGCAGCGAAGCGGGGTGTTGCCAGGACCGGCCTCAAAATCAGCGACAGGTGTGTAAATGGCCCACCTGGGCCTTATTGAAGAACCCCCAAAAGGGCTAGCCCTACACTGACCAATAATAAATAAATTATTTCTTACCCTTAAGGCAACTTCTTGAACAGGTGCGGTAGGAAAAGGATGGATGGATTCAAATGCATGAGCATTTTTATATTTTTAACATTATTTTTAACACTGTGATTACAAGTGGAATTATTCATTACTTATTGTGTTAAGCAGTGTCAGCTCAGATTTATCCGAGAGCCAGATGCAGTCATCAAAAGAGCCACATTTGGCTCGCGAGCCATAGGTTCCCTACCCCTGCACTAGAGTATGAGACGGACCTGCAAACTCTGGAGTGGTGTAGGCTACAAGATACTGTTAACGTTATCAGACACATACAAAAAGGCTAACGATAAAGTTACCGTTAGCCACTGACTATGCTTAGGTAACATTAGTCTAGCTAACATTACTGCTGTCCTGGTTGACATAAGAGAGAACGTTATTTTAGCCTAAAGGCTACAAGTGAGCAAATATAAAAATTAACTGGCAACAGTTAATGTTAGTGACTCATCGGCACTATCACTGGAAATGGGGCCGCAGGTTGAAGAAGAGGAAGATGGGCGTGCTTCGTCATCTCTGTCGCTGCTTCTCCACGTGTTGAAGAACGACAAGTTTCTCTCATCTTCCGGTTATGTACGACACGAACATGTTTCAGCATGTTCGTTGTACTTCCCCCTTACAGTAGAGCGAAGCCTGACAATAATTGCATATTGCCGTTTCCTCTTCGTATTTTTTTGACCCTTGAGGCGTTTTTTCCGGTCCATTATTTTTGCTGCTTTCTGTATCTTCCGCCCAATGACTACTATGCTACGTCATTTTCTGTGATTATTATTATTATTTGCAAATAAAAAGGGTAGCCTCCCTCCGCCTTTGGTTGGGGGGACGGGTCGTGACTGTTATTTGTGCTTACGCACCAAGCAACAGTTCAGAGTACCCACCCTTTTTGGGAACACTCGAGGGAGTACTGGAAAGTGCTCCCCCGGGTGATTCCCTTTTTCTGCTGGGGGATTTCAACGCTGATGTTGGCAGCGACAGTGAAACCTGGAGAGGCGTGATTGGGAAGAATGGCCGCCCGGATCTAAACCCGAGTGCTGTTTTGTTATTGGACTTTTGTGCTCGTCACAGTTTGTCCATAACAAACACCATGTTCAAACATAAGGGTGTCCATATGTGCACTTGGCACAAGGACACCTTAGGCCGCAGTTCCATGGTCGACTTTGTAGTTGTGTAATCGGATTTGCGACCTCATGTTTTGGACACTTGTGTGAAGAGAGGGGCGGAGCTTTCTACCGATCACCACCTGGTGGTGAGTTGGCTGCGATGGTGGGGGAGGATGTCGGACAGACCTGGCAGGCCCAAACGCATAGTGAGGGTCTGCTGGGAACGTCTGGCAGAGTCCCATGTCAGAGAGTTTCAATTCCCACCTCCAGAAGAACTTTGAAAATGTCATGAGGGAGGTGCTGGACATTGAGTCCGAGTGGACCATGTTCCGCACCTTTATTGTCGAGGCGGCCGATTGTAGCCATAGCCGCAAGGTAGTTGGTGCCTGTCGGGATGGTAATCTAGAACCCGTTGGTGGACACCAGAGGTGAGAAGACGTCAAGCTGAAGAAGGAGTCCTATCGGGCTATTTTGGCTCATAGGACTCCGGAGGCACTGGACGGGTACCGAAGGGCCAAGGGGTGTACAGCTTCAGTGGTCGCGGAGGCAAAAACTTTGGCATGGGAGGAGTTCGGGGAAGCCAGGGAAAACGACTTCCGGACGGCTTCGAAGCGATTCTGGACCACCATCCGCCACCTCAGGAAGGGGAAGCAGTACACTGTGGTGCAGATGGTGATCTGCTGACCTCAACTACGGATGTTGTGGATAGGTGGAAAGAATACTTCGAAGACCTCCTCTATCCCACCAACACGTCTTCCTATGAGGAAGCTGTGCCTGGGGAATCTGTGGTAGGCTGTCCTATTTCTGGGGGAGAGGTTGCCGAGGTAGTTAAAAAGCTCCTCGGTAGCAAGGCCCCCAGGGGTGGATGAGATCCGCCCGGAGTTCCTTAAGGCTCTGGATGCTGTGGGGTTGTCTTGGTTGACAAAACTCTGCAGCATCGCGTGGACATCAGGGGGCGGTACCTCTGGATTGGCAGACCGGGGTGGTGGTTCCTCTCTTTAAGAAGGGGGACCGCAGGGTGTGTTCCAATTATCGTGGGATCACACTCCTCATGCTACCCGGTAAGGTTTATTCAGGTGTACTGGAGAGGAGGCTAGGCTGGATAGTCGAACCTCGGATTCAGGAGGAACAGTGTGGTTTTCTTCCTGGTCGTGGAACTGTGGACCAGCTCTATTTTCTCGGCAGGGTCCTTGAGGGTTCATGGGAGTTTGCCCAACCAGTCTACATGTGCTTTGTGGACTTGGAGAAGGCATTCAACCGTGTCCCTCGGAAAGTCCTGTGGGGAGTGCTCAGAGAGTATGGGGTATCGAACTGTCTTATTGTGGCGGTCTGCTCCCTGTACGATCAGTGTCAGAGCTTGGTCCGCATTGCCGGCAGAAAGTCGGACAAGTTTTCAGTGAGGGTTGGACTCCGCCAAGGCTGTCTCCATGAACCGAGTGTCTGTGGAGTCATTGGAGCTGCTACTGAAGAGGCAGTACCAGCATGATTTCAATGAAAATGATACACAGGACAAAATGGAAATATCCAGAGAGGATGCAGGATTCATTAAAATCATGGAGCAATACGTGAAATTGCAGGATGGAGGCTACAGATTAAAGCTGCCATTCAAATCCAATGAGGTGTATAACCAAACAATTGCTGTGTCACTTTACAGCGTTTCACTTCTTTGAAACAAAAATGGAAATAAATTAGAATTGTCATCAGGAATACACCGTTTTTTTATGGTGTAATCAGCCATGGATTTCCTGAAAGGGTTCTTGAGGGCGAGTTATGTGCAGGTGAAGTCAATGTGTTGTGCATACTCCATCACCGTGTCTACCACCCACAGAAGAAAAAGTTGAGAATCACCTTTGATTGTGGAGCCAGGGATGAGGACAGTCCTGAAATACATAAACAACGAAACCAAGAGATTATTTTTCTATTTGTGGCCAACAAGATATCTGTGATCAGAGGAGCATCAGATCCAGCATAATGGCATCACATACATACCCCCCAGAATCCTGCAGACAGCACATCAAGAGGATTAACGGTCCAAAAAGCTTCTGAACAACAAAACAAGGCGTTTCCCTGGAAAGAAGAGGAAACATGGATACCATGCAAAATTTAGTCAGTTTTATGCAAAGCAGACCCAGAGGTCAGATATCGATAAATGCAGTAAGTGTGCAAAGCAGCAACACAACTTTCCAGCTCATTTCTTACTCCTCTGATTGGAAGAGACTAAAACTGCAGTTGCATTCATACTAAAGGTACGTACGTCTCTATTGGAACACAGCCACAGAAGAAAAGGTCTCGTATTGCTTTATTACATACACACCCACTACATAAATCAAGAGATGATGAAAGCCAGAAACTCGATGAAACTAAGTTTGTCAGCTGAAGACCTATTGGAGGCAGAAAATACTATTGTCAAGTTTTGTCAGAAGGAAAAGTTTACCTGTGAAATCTGCACATTGATAGCTGGGATTCCTGTGAAGAGGAATAGGTCAGTATACAAGCTTGACCCCACACTAAAAAATGGACTGTTAAGAGTGGGTGGGGGACTGTCAAGGACAACAATACCAGAGCAGAGCAAACACTCAGCTCTCCTATCAAAAGACCTGTTACAAAACTGTATTATAATGGAAAATGATGTGTCATATTTTATTGGTATTGTAATAGATGTCTGGCTGATGCCTTTTTTTGATTGATTGATTGAGACTTTTATTAGTAGATTGCACAGTTCAGTACATGTTCCGTACCATTGACCACTAAATGGTAACACCCGAATAAGTTTTTCAACTTGTTTAAGTCGGGGTCCACGTTTAAATCAAGGGTTTTTTATTTGAGTTTCCTTAATAATATTTATTAGGTATGGCTCTAAGATAAAAGTACATTACTTGTTATGTCTTCCATGGTCATAAACAATTAGGGGCCGGTTGTGGTGGAGCCATTTTGCCCAGATGCCTGAGTGGCGCTGTGGAGCCAAAAGCAAAGGACATTTAGGTGTGCACTGATTGCACTCAGGTGTGGCGCACCAGAGATAAATAAATAAATGGGTTGTACTTGTATAGCGCTTTTCTACCTTCAAGGTACTCAAAGCGCTTTGACACTACTTCCACATTTACCCATTCACACACACATTCACACACTGATGGAGGTAGCTGCCATGCAAGGCGCCAACCAGCACCCATCAGGAGCAAGGGTGAAGTGTCTTGCTCAGGACACAACGGACGTGACGAGGTTGGTACTAGGTGGGATTTGAACCAGGGACGCTCGGGTTGCGCACGGCCACTCTCCCACTGCGCCACGCCGTCCAGAGACTTATTGTTTTTAATTGCAGGCTGACGGCAGTGTGAGTTTTTGTGTTTTAAGAATTAATGCTTTGTTTAAGAAGAAATAAAAATGGACTTTTGTATCACACAGGAACTTTGTTTATTATTTTATTAAACGACTTAACGGTACAAGTTTTATCAGAAGAAAAGGCTGCCGAAAACCACGAGTGGGTGAACGGAAGTGCGTGTCCACATAGATCGATAGATAGATAGATGGATAGATATAGATAAGACAGACAGACAGACATATAGCAAAATGAGCAATATATAGACATTTCAAATTACTGTGTGTGCACACCTGCACGCACACGCACTCACACACACTGCAAGATGGCAAGATGCCACAGATCGTGCCCTGGGGAGTGAGAACAAATTTCACGACCATATATGAACTGACAAATATTTATTGTAAGGCTTTAAGCTACCGAGAGCTTTCCCACCTTTCTTAAACTTACGTTTTGACATTAAATTCATATTTCCCCCACGGGATGATATGAATTTATCTTCTGTAATCTGCTTGTTTTCTCTGTGTTTGATGGTGTGCTTTTCTCCTGGAATTGTGCCCTCAAATGGGGAATTAAGGGTGTTTACCGAAGCAAATTATGAATTAAGGGTGTTTACATATGTATATTGGGGAAATAAGGGCGTGTTATTTGCAAATTATAAAAGACACGCACGTGCTCACCATTTGGCATTCAGCAACTTAAAAACAGCAGGTGGGAACAATTTAGGCGTTTAAGAACATGTCATGAATTTGAATGGACTCCTACTAGGAAATCCCTTCGGAAGAAAGATAAGAAGAAAAGCTAGGAACTTATTGCTGAATGGGGCCAAATCTTCATTAAAACGACAACCTCCTGGCATGATGGACCGATGCACCACTGTCCTCTTGGGGGCGACACAATACGGCTATGGCAAGACAACACCCTATTGTAAGGGCTCGTGCAAAGCCAACAGATAAAGCGTGTATCTTTCATTTTTAAGGAAACATATTTTATTTTTTTCCATTTCATAATTATCCTATTTAGTCAGACTGCCGCAAAATATGATGAACATTTCCAGGCATGTACAAACCCTTCACCCAAAATTCAAGCATTTTTCAAACCTTAAAAACACAACATTAAAATCCAAGCATTTTCAGGGTTTTTAAGCACCCATACGAACCCTGCATGGAGTATCTCAAACAAGAGAGTACATCTCACATTACATCAGCCATTGTTATTTTATATTTTTGTGTATACTTCAGAGTTGCAAGTTTCATTTCTGTAGTGTCATTTAAGAAGATATAATTTGTTTAACAAAATGTGTTGGTTCTAATCATTTTTGTAAGAGACACACGTCGCCTTTGCTTGTGAGGCTAAAAACCACAAAAAATGCTTTTCCAAAGTGCATTCAGTTTACGAGTCAAGGTGATATTAAATGGCAAAGAAAAGTGGACCACGCCTCCTCAGCTTTAAATGAATTGGCAGCATGCACTTAAAAAGTGTTGTTGTGATTCAGGTGAAAGGTAAGAGCAGAGTATCTTAGAAGAAGGACTGACGAAAAAAATATTCACGAAACGTGTTCAAACATGTAGGTTTAACAATACTTTTCGAAGAAATATGAGAAAAAAGGAAAATAGAATGTCACGGTCTATGCTGAACTGAATGCAGCATTTTTTTTATTTTATTCTTTATTGTTTGTCCTGTTCAGCTTCTCAGGCAAGTCATATAGTTGATGTAGATACAGCTTGAACTCGGCTTGTTCATTGTTCACTCACCATCAACTGCATTTATAATACTGTGACTCAATCATGGATTACACTACAAGCCTCTTTAAAAGAAGCAAAAACAGAGCTCAAACTGACACTTTGGGAAAAGAAGAGATTACTTATTTCTCTGATTTCGGTCAGGGGCTTTAGGTTTTTCAAGAACCTTTTGAATGTTGAGTAAATGCAATTGCCCCCAATATGCACCACAATTTCCTCTTGCCCTTGTGGGTGAAGGAAGAAATTGCTTCTCTTTTATAAATCTGAAAGCAAAATAGTTGGACAGGAACATGAAAAAGTGGCTACAGTGTATGTAGCATGAGCAGCAAATTCATTCCTGGCATTCACAGTCCATTCAAATATCGAAAGCGCCATATTGGACCAAAAATACCAAAAACTAATCTGTCTGGAGCGGCAAAAATTTAAACTCCTGACATAAGTCTTACAATGAAGTCAACACATGATGTAAATGTTTATATTAGCTATATTAGCCTACTATCAAAATGAGTGTGTGTCGCAGTGTGACGCAAATCTTCGTTGGGACAGCGTGGCGAAGTTGGGAGCGTGGCCGTGCCAGAGATTTGAGGGTTACTGGTTCAATCCCCACCTTCTACCATCCTAGTCACGTTGATGTGTCCTTGAGCAAGACACTTCACCCTTGCTCCTGATGGGACCTGGTTAGCGCCTTGCATGGCAACTCCCGCCATAAGTGTGTGAATGTGTGTGTGAATGGGTGAATGTGGAAATAGTGTTAAAGTGCTTTGAGTTCCTCAAAAAAAAAAGGTAGAAAGGCGCTATACAAATACAACCCATTTACCATTTACTTCGTCGACGGAGATGTTTAGGTTAATACTTATCCTAAACATTTCTACAAAATCTGAAAAAAATTGTAAAACTGACCCACACAGCAAAAAGGTATCGCGCTTTCCGGAACGGACCTGCGAAACGTACCCGTATCGGGGTCCACCTGTCCTCAGGAACAGGTCCGCCACGGAGACGGGTCGCGGACCCGCCATGGTTTCGAGCTGGATCCGCTCCGCATCCATAATCAAAACCTTACCTCCGCGGCGGGTGCGCTTGGGACCCGCACATACATTCGCCACAGACCAGCATAAAACGTTGGTGGACACATTGAGACAAAGAAGAAGTGTGTTTCTGCGGCACCGTCAGAGAAAGTTTTACACGTAAACAAACTTTTGTCAAAGTCAACACAACTACGGTAAGTTCAAGGACCATAGAAATCAGTAGGATAAAAGGGCACTCGCCAAATACTCTCATCAGTGAAGCATAAACACAAACAAATTAAACAGTGGGCTTTCTCACAATAAGGATGATTGTCCTCCTACAGAAACCATATTAAAACAAACATTTTTAACACGTCTTTTTCTATTTTCATCCATTTTTGAAACCGCTCCATGGAGCCACGAGGGCGGCGCTAAAGAGCTGCGGGTTGCAGACCCCCAAATTGGACAAATATCTCATGCATAATTTAAATCTTTGGCGCTGGAGTTGCAAACTAATCACAGTAGTTTTCTGGGTTCAACATGAATTTAAATAGTCAGGGGACCATCGCCAAGTGACTTCTGAAGTTATGCACACAGATATCTCTATTGCGGCTGCTGCTGCAACCACAACAAAGATTAACAAGAGAAAATAGATGGTTGCACTTTAGTTTTTACTTATTTTTAAGCCACCACAATAAAAATAAATAAAACATTAAGATAAGACTCCAAGTGAAAAATATGTATTTAAATATTCCTGTACGGACAGGAACGCACTTTAAAATGTCATCTAATCAAATCTTTAGAAAGGTAAACACTGCTTTCATCCTATTCCGGCTGCCAGACTGTGTTTTCCCTTTGCAGGAGACATATCAAAATAATGTGGTATTTTGAAATGCCACATATTTGATGAGTATTGTGTAGATATATGCTCTGTTTTTTGTTGTTGTGGGTATTGAGTCAATGAAAAACCTGTTACCAAGGAATGCAGCACACTGTGACTTTCTTATGAGTTGAGTTTATTTGCCTGGCATGTACTGTGGTGGCTAAGAAAAACACTGACCCCATAAGGTAAATGTAATACTGCAAACCATGTTTCTATATGAATTAGATTTAAATATAAACAGAATACAATGATTTGCAAATCCTTTTCCACCCATTTTCAGTTGAATATGCTACGAAGACAACACATTTGATGTTAAAACTGATAAACATTTTTTTTTGCAAATAATCATTAACTTTAGATTTTGATGCCAGCAACACATGACAGAGAAGATGGGAAAGGTGGAAATAAATACTGATAAAGTTGAGGAATGCTCATCAAACACTTATTTGGAACATCCCACAGGTGTCTCGGCTAATTGGGATCAGGTGGGTATAAAAACAGCTTCACAAAAAATGATCTGTCTTTTTCAAGAAAGGACGGGGCGAGGTACACCCCTTTGTCCACAACTGTGTGAGAAAATAGTCAAACAGTTTAAGTACGTTTCTCAAAGTGCAATTGCAAGAAATTTAGGGATTTCAACATCTACGGTCCATAATATCATCAAAAGGTTCAGAGAATCCGGAAAAATCACTGCACGTAAGCGGCATGGCCAGAAACCAACATTGAATGACCGTGACCTTCAAACCCTCAAACAGCACTGTATTAAAAACCGGCATCAATCTCTAAAGGATATCACCACATGGGCTCAGGAACACTTCAGAAAACCACTGTCACTAAATACAGTTTGTCACTACATCTGTATGTGCAAGTTAAACCTCTCCTATGCAAATCAAAAACCATTTATCAATAACTTCCAGAAACGCCACCGGCTTCTCTGGGCCCGAGATCATCTAAGTAGGACTGATGCAAAGTGGAAAAGTGTTCTATGGTCTGACCAGTCCACATTTCAAATAGTTTTTGAAAATATTTGACATTGTGTCATCCGGACCAAAGGGGAAGCGAACCATCCAGACTGTTATCGACGCAAAGTTCAAAAGCCAGCATCTATGATGGTATGGGGGTGCATTAGTGCCCAAGGCATGGGTGACTTACACATCTGTGAAGGCACTATTAAATCTGGATAGGTACATACAGGTTTTGGAACAACATATGCTGCCATCTAAGCCCTGTCTTTTTCATGACCGCCCCTGCTTATTTCAGCAAGACAATGGCAAGCCACATTCAGCACGTGTTACAACAGCGTGGTTTTGCAAAAAAAAGTGCGGGTACTTTCCTGGCCCGCCTAAAGTCCAGACCTGTCTCCCATTGAAAACGTGTTCCGCATTATGAAGCTTAAAATACGACAGCAGGGACCCCGGACTGCTGAACGACTGAAGCTCTACATAAAACAAGAATGGGAAAATAATTCCACTTTCAAAGCTTCAAAAGTTAGTTTCCTCAGTTCCCAAACGTTTGAGTATTGTTAAAAGAAAAGGTGATGTAACACAGTGGTGAACATGCCCTTTCCCAACTACTTTGGCAAGTGTTGCAGCCATGAAATTCTAAGTTAATTATTATTTCCAAAATAAAAATACAATTTATGAGTTTGAACATCAAATATCTTGTCTTTGTAGTGCATTCAAATGAATATGGGTTGAAAAGGAATTGCAAATCATTGTATTCCGTTTCTTTTTACATCTAACACAATTTCCCAACTAATATTGAAAAGGGTTTTTTTACATCAGCCACGTGTACATGGGCAATATATATTTTATCTGATCATAATTTGGATTAGAATGTTATTTTGTACATGAACCTTGATAAATAAAATCCAGTTATCACGTGCGTATTCATGCATCACATCCGAAACAGGATCAATTTATCTTGACATGCGCAGCACATACCGTAAACCAGGGGTCTCAAACATGCGGCCCGCGGGAGAATTGCGGCCCGCGAGACGTTATTATGCGGCCCGCACTTTAATATGATAATTTAATGTTGTTGCGGCCCGCGAGTTTATGATGAACGGCGCTTGACAGCGTCATACTTGCCCACGTCCCCAATTTTCCTGGGAGACCCTTACATTTCAGGGGAACCTATTTTCTTGATTTATACCGTATCAACAATATTCAGGGAGTGCCATAATGGCACTGCCTTTAGCGCCCCCTACATCCCGACTTGACAGTGTGCAAGCCCAGTTATATGTTGCATCTGGCCATGCAATACGCCATACAGGTCAAACTGTATGGTTTAACACTGTTACAAACTTTAACACTGTTACAAATATGTGCCAGACTGTGAACCCACACCAAACAAGAATGACAAACACATTTCGGGAGAACATCTGCATCGTAACACAACATAAACACAACAGAACAATTACCCAGAATCCCATGCAGCCCTGACTCTTCCAGGCTACAATATACACACCCCCGCTACCACCAACCCTCTAACCCTCCCTACTTGCGT
Source organism: Nerophis ophidion (assembly GCF_033978795.1). Lineage (NCBI taxonomy): Eukaryota > Metazoa > Chordata > Actinopteri > Syngnathiformes > Syngnathidae > Nerophis > Nerophis ophidion. The sequence goes on from NC_084613.1 coordinate 58,346,714, forward strand.
CGGTTGAGGTGTTGTATATTGTAGCCAGGGAGAGTCAGGGCTGCAAGGTGTTCTGGGTTTTTGTTCTCTTGTGTTTAAGTTGTGTTAGGGTGCGGAAATTCTCCCAAAAAGGGTTTCTCATTTTTGTTTGGTGTCGGTTCACAGTGTGGCGCATATTTGTAACAGTGTAAAAGTTGTTTATACGGCCACTCTCAGTGTGACCTGTATGGCTGTTGAACAAGTATGTCTTGCAGCCACATACGTTGTTCTGCACAAGTCTCATACAACATGTTACAGAGCCAGCACATTGGTTGTTTGATGAAAAAACATGCGCGATTACATATAGTAGAACAGTAGTCCTCCTCTAGGGGGTGCGCGAAACCCTGGAGGTACTTGAAGGTATGCCAAGGGGTAAGTGAGATGTATTATAAAAGTATTATAAAAAAATAGCAGCAAGTCATAAATCCTTTATAAATATATTATTGAATAATACTTCAATGAAATATGAATTTAAGTTCATAATCTGTGAAAAAATAATACAACAATCCAACATTCAGTCTTGACAGCTAGACTTTTTATGGACATGTTCCATAAATAATATGTTAAAGATATATTTTTTTGTGAATAAATGTTTAGAATTAAGTTGATGAATCCAGATGGATCTCTATTACAATCTCCAAAGAGGGCACTTTAAGTTGATGATTACTTCTATGTGTAGAAATCTTGATTTATAATTGAATCACTTTTTTATGTTTCAACAAGTTTTTAGTTATTTTATATATCTTTTTTTCGAAATAGTTCAAGAAAGACCACTACAAATGAGCAATATTTTGCACTGTTATACAATTTAATAAATCATAAACTGATGACATCGTGCTGTATTTTACTTCTTTATCTCTTTTTTTCAACCAAAAATGTTCTCATGGGGTACATCACTGAAAAAAGGTTGAGAACCACTGTGGTAGAGGACGTTAAAGGCAGTGCAGTCACAGCAGCCCTTAATAATGTCGGACAGGTGAAAATTGGGAAAAATTGGGGAGAATGGTTGCACCGGTAGATTGTCGGGAAGTACACTGAAATTCAGGAGTCTCCCGGAAAAATCGTGAGGGTTGGCAAGTATGTTCGTAGGGCAGGAAAGCCATTCATAGAAGGTGAATTCATAAAAATGTGCATGTTAGATTTTTTTTAAGAAATCCTTTCTTGCGGCCCAGCCTCACCCAGTTTCTGCATCCAGTGGCCCCCAGGTAAAATGAGTTTGAGACCCCTGCCGTAAACGGAAGAATCAGTGACATTCTCTGCAAACAAACATGGCTCTGTTAATTTCTGCTTGTAGGATGCTGTCACTTTATTTTTCTATGGATATTTCTTCTATTTGTTAATTTAGTTTTACCTCTCTTTTTGAGATGGAGCTGTTCTGTGCCCTCCATGTTGTGATATGTACGGGTTGGCATAGTTTTTGTAGTTGCAGATGTGACGTCAACAGGGCGCATCCTCATATTACCTACCTGAGGCTAGCAGTTAGCACTTAGAGTCGCTGTAACACTGAATAGAACAGCTTGTTGAGACGATAACTGGATTCCTCCTTTTATTGTTACATCGATACATGACACTCAAGACCATGCCAGATTCCCCAGGGACTTTGCCACCACCATTGCCCCAATCATCACACACATAATAAACCTCTCAATCAAACAAGGCCAAGTACCAAAAGATTTTAAGATAGCAAGAGTAACTCCCCTTTTTTTAAAAAGGAAGCAAATTAGAACCTGGTAACTACCAACCTGTTTCTATCCTCAGTTCCATTTCGAAAGTAATGGAAAAAAAAAGTTTATGAACAGGTTGATACATACGTTGCCACTAAAAAACTTGTGTACAAATTCCAATCCCGCTTCAGAATTAACGACTCCACTGACACATGCCTCCTCTATTTCTCTATCTGACCGACCACATCAAACATGAGGTGGAAGCGGGCAAATACTGCGGCATGGTCATGCTGGACCTTTTAGAAGGCCTTTGACACCGTTAAACACGCTATATTGTTGGATAAGATCAGAGCAATCAGATTTGATAAAACCTCATGGAGCTGGATGCAATCTTCCTTGGAAGGTAGGAAATAGGTGGTAGAGGTGAACGGCATCACGACCTCCCCCCTCACCCCTTCCCTTCTCAGTAAGCTGTTGAGTACCCCAAGGCAGTGTTGCACCTGACTCGCTGACAATAAGCTATACATACACTTAGATAAAACGGAATCCATCCTATTTGGGTCCCAAATCTACCTTAAGAAAGTCAGTGACTTCACTATTAAAGTGGGTGACATTGTTATCACCAGGAAAGATGAGGTCACTTACCTAGGTTCCATTCTAGAGGCTAATCTTTCCTATGATAAAATTGCAACCAAGTTAATCAAAAATGTCAACCAAAGAACACGATTTTTCCCCAGAATCTCCTCTCTGGTCAACAAAAGCACCATGAAGATTCTAGCGGGAACTCTCATTCAACCCTTCTTCGATTACGCTTGCACCTCCTGGTACCCCAGCACCTCCAAAACCCTCAAATCTAGACTCCAAACATCCCAGAACAAGCTAGTCAGGTTACTTCTAGACCTCCAGCCCAGATCACATCTCACTCCTACCCAATTCTCCAAAGTGGGCTGGTTCAGGGTGGAGGACAGAGTAAAACAACTTGCACTGAGCCTAGTCTATAAAATTTGCTACACCTCCCTGATATCGAAGTACATGTCAAATTACTTCCTTAACGTAAATGACCGCCATAACCACAACACCAGAGGGAGCTCCACAAACCACGTTAAACCCAGATTCTGATCTAACAAAAGTCTTAACTCATTCTCCTTCTATTCCACGTCAATACGGAATGCACTCCCAACAGGTGTAAAAGAAAGTGCCTCCATACCCTCCTTCAAAACCGCACTAAAAGAACACCTCCAGGCAACTACAACCTTAGACTAACACCCTCCCTCCACCTCCCTGGATTGTAATTAATCAAATGTATATACTAGTTATTTTGCTTTCTTAGCTCACTATGTTCACTGCTCGCTGTACATATCCTACCAAGTCAGACATACATTATACATGTCCATTTCTCAGATGATATAATTGTTGATGACTGAAGTACTGATATCAACCAAACCTAACCCCCCGCCCCAACCCCCTCCACATCCCACCCCCCAGATTGTAAATAATGTAAATAATTCAATGTATATACTGTGATGATTAACTTGTGCGAAGACTGTATCATGCTGATAGTATATATATTTATACCATGAATTGATTAACGTGGACCCCGACTTAAACAAGTTGAAAAACGTATTCGGTTGTTAGTGTTTAGTGGTCAATTGTACGGAATATGTACTGTACTGTGCAATGTACTAATAAAAGTTTAAATCAATCAATCAAACTTTTTTCCCCCTATTCTCAGTTTTAGAATATCAAACTCAACAGCATATATCAATCAATCAATAAATCAATCAAAGTTTGTTTATATTGCCCTAAATCACAAGTGTCCCAAAGGGCTGCAAAAGCAATGACATTCTCTGCTCAGATCCCACATCAGGGTAAGGAAAAACTCAACCCAATGGGATACAATGAGAAACCTTGAAGGGGACCGCAGATGTGGGGACTCCTTTTAGTCATGTCCACCTGCCAGGAACCCCGATTTTAAATCTAGTGTACTAAAATACTTAGCTGTGGATTGAGTATCTAGGGTGACTTGGATACATGGCAGGGGGTACGTATGTTTGATAGTTTGCTCATTCGAAAGTATATAGTCCACGCACATTCGAGTAGTTCCATCCTCCTTCCTCACCATTACAATCAGAGCAGCTCAGCTGCTATTACTAGGTTTAGTGACGCTGTGGTGCTTCTCGAAGAAACCTTTGGTGGGACTTAGCATCATTTCAGCTACCGCGACACAACGACGACCATACTTGCCAACCTTGAGACCTCCGATTTCGGGAGGTGAGGGGGCGTGGTTGGGGCGGGGTGTGTGGTTAAGAGGGGTGGCGTATAATTCACCAACTTGAGTATTTCATACATATTTCATATATATATATATATAAATATATATATATATATATATGTGTATGAAATACTTGACTTTAAGTGAATTCTAGCTATATATATTTATTTTATTATATATATATATAAATAAATAAAATTGTTGAATTTCAGACGGCACCTATCAGATACACAGTAATAAAAAAAGTTGTTCTACTAACTGTAATGTGCTTGCTGGTTACTAAAAAATAACAACAACACTTACCTTTGTTCTACCGTTTGCGTATTGGCGAGCGATCTCCAAATCCGGGAACATCCTTCATAAGAACGGGATGTTGCTTCCAGCTATCAGCATAGCCATCTTTGTCTCAGCATAAGATACAACGTCGGGTCTCCATTCTGCAAGGTGGTCCATAATACTGGGTTGTGAACGATGCTGTGCTGCGGACGCTTTGTGCTTTGTTGACTGACCGTTCATGGCTGAGTATATCCGTTCACCGTGTTCAATAGAAAAGTCTGTTCTACAAAATTTACAGGCAACATACCCCTTCCCCTTCGAACTTTCCTGGATAAACTGAAATTGTTGTTTCCAATCGTTCTGGAACTTGCAAGTGTATTTCTTCATTTTGCTCGTCGACGGTGTAATATATTGGGTTGGAGTGTGAATGACTGCTCGCTGACTGCTCTTGTTGCAAAAAAGCTAAGTATCGTTCTATCTGTGTGATTTTAACTGTTTTGCAGCTTTATTTACAACTTATCGAACATATTTAATAGTTCAATTTAACTTGCAAATCACCCGATCTCTGTCTCACCACTTCGCCCTCAGCTAGCTAGCTGCTAAGCTAACGAGGCTAGCGGAGAAAGGCAGCGCCGGTCTGAAGGAAGCTTCACCCCCGCCACCGTGACCACCACTTCCCGAAGACAGCTGGCACCCCACTCGGCGACGGAAAGTTTCTGTGAGTACGGCTTCCTGCGCTTCGTGCACTTTACTCATGGATAGGTTGGCTTTGCCGTGTCCGCCAGTTAGAGCAGTGTAATTTCGTAACTTTAGATGTTGCGGACTCCTCTCTGAGCTGCTACCTTACCGTGGTAGAGGAGTTTGCGTGTCCCAATGATCCAAGGAGCTATGTTGTCTGGGGGTTTTCATGCCCACTGGTAGGGTCTCCCAAGACAAACAGGTCCTAGGTGAGTGATCAGACAAAGAGCAGCTCAAAGACTTCTATGGAATTACAACGAAATGAACCCAGATTTCCCTCGCCCGGACGTGGGTCACCGGGGCCCCGCTCTGGAGCCAGGCCCGGAGTTGGGGCACGATGGCGAGCGCCTGGTGGTCGGGCCTGTTCCCATTGGGCCCGGCCGGGCACAGCCCGAAGAGGCAACGTGGGTCATCCCTCCAATGGGCTCACCACTCATAGGAGGGGCCATAGAGGTCGGGTGCATTGTGAGCTGGGCGGCAGCCGAAGGCAGGGCACTTGGCGGTCCGATCCTCGGCTACAGAAGCTAGCTCTTGGGACGTGGAACGTCACCTCACTGGGGGGGAAGGAGCCTGAGCTAGTGCGCGAGGTAGAAAAGTTCCGGCTGGATATAGTCGGACTCACCTCGACGCACAGCAAGGGCTCTGGAACCAGTTCTCTCGAGAGGGACTGGACCCTCTTCCACTCTGGCGTTGCCGGCAGTGAGAGGCGACGGGCTGGGGTGGCAATTCTGGTTGCCCCCCGGCTCAAAGCCTGTACGTTTGAGTTCAACCCAGTGGACGAGAGGGTAGCTTCCCTTCGCCTTCGGGTGGGGGGACGGGTCCTGACTGTTGTTTGTGCTTACGCACCAAACAGCAGTTCAGAATACCCACCCTTTTTGGGTACACTCGAGGGAGTACTAGAAAGTGCTCCTCCGGGTGATTCCCTTGTCCTACTGGGAGACTTCAACGCTCATGTTGGCAACGACAGTGAAACCTGGAGAGGCGTGATTGGGAAGAATGGTCGCCCGGATCTAAACCCGAGTGGTGTTTTGTTATTGGACTTTTGTGCTCGTCACAGTTTGTCGATAACAAACACCATGTTCAAACATAAGGGTGTCCATATGTGCACTTGGCACCAGGACACCCTAGGCCGCGGTTCCATGATCGACTTTGTAGTTGTGTCATCGGATTTGCGGCCTTATGTTTTGGACACTCGGGTGAAGAGAGGGGCGGACCTTTCTACCGATCACCACCTGGTGGTGAGTTGGCTGCGATGGTGGGGGAGGATGCCGGACAGACCTGGCAGGCCCTAGGCGCATTGTGAGGGTCTGCTGGGAACGTCTGGTAGAGCCTTCTGTCAGAGAGAGTTTCAATTCACACCTCCGGGAGAACTTTGAACATGTCACGAGGGAGGTGCGGGACATTGAGTCCGAGTGGACCATGTTCCGAACCTCTATTGTCGAGGCGGCTGATTGGAGCTGTGGCCGCAAGGTTGTTGGTGCCTGTCGTGGCGGTAATCCCAGAACCCGTTGGTGGACACCAGCAGTGAGGGATGCCGTCAAGCTGAAGAAGGAGTCCTATCGGGTTCTTTTGGCTCATAGGACTCCGGAGGCAGTGGACGGGCCAAGCGGTGTGCAGCTTTAGCGGTCGCGGAGGCAAAAACTCGGACATGGGAAGAGTTCGGGGAAGCCATGGAAAACGACTTCCGGACGGCTTCGAAGCGATTCTGGACCACCATACGGCGCCTCAGGAAGGGGAAGCAGTGCACTATCAACACCGTGTATGGTGCGGATGGTGTTCTGCTGACTTCGACTGCGGATGTTGTGGATCGGTGGAGGGAATACTTCGAAGACCTCCTCAATCCCACCAACACGTCTTTCTTTGAGGAAGCGGTGCCTGGGGAATCTGTAGTGGACTCTCCTATTTCTGGGGCTGAGGTCGCTGAGGTAGTTAAAAAGCTCCTCGGCGGCAAGGCCCCGGGGGTGGATGAGATCCGCCCGGAGTTCCTTAAGGCTCTGGATGCTGTGGGGCTGTCTTGGTTGACAAGACTCTGCAGCATCGCGTGGACATCGGGGGCGGTACCTCTGGATTGGCAGACCGGGGTGGTGGTCCCTCTCTTTAAGAAGGGGGACCGGAGGGTGTGTTCCAACTACCGTGGGATCACACTCCTCAGCCTTCCCGGTAAGGTTTATTCAGGTGTACTGGAGAGGAGGCTTCGCCGGATAGTCAAACCTCGGATTCAGGAGGAACAGTATGGTTTTCGTCCTGGTCGTGGAACTGTGGACCAGCTCTATACTCTCAGCAGGGTTCTTGAGGGTGCATGGGAGTTTGCCCAACCAGTCTACATGTGCTTTGTGGACTTGGAGAAGGCATTCGACCGTGTCCCTCGGGAAGTCCTGTGGGGAGTGCTCAGAGAGTATGGGGTATCGGAATGTCTTATTGTGGCAGTTCGCTCCCTGTATGATCAGTGTCAGAGCTTGGTCCGCATTGCTGGCAGTAAGTCGGACACGTTTCCAGTGAAGGTTGGACTCCGCCAAGGCTGTCCTTTGTCACCGATTCTGTTCATAACTTTTATGGACAGAATTTCTAGGCGCAGCCAAGGCGTTGAGGGGTTCCGGTTTGGTGGCCACGGGATTAGGTCTCTGCTTTTTGCAGATGATGTAGTCCTGATGGCTTCATCTGGCCGGGATCTTCAGCTCTCACTGGATCGGTTCGCAGCCGAGTGTGAAGCGACCGGAATGAGAATCAGCACCTCCAAGTCCGAGTCCATGGTTCTCGCCCGGAAAAGGGTGGAGTGCCATCTCCGGGTTGGGGAGGAGACCCTGCCCCAAGTGGAGGAGTTCAAGTACCTAGGAGTCTTGTTCACGAGTGGGGGAAGAGTGGATCGTGAGATCGACAGGCGGATCGGTGCGGCGTCTTCAGTAATGCGGACGTTGTATCGATCCGTTGTGGTGAAGAAGGAGCTGAGCCGGAAGGCAAAGCTCTCAATTTACCGGTCGATCTACGTTCCCATCCTCACCTATGGTCATGAGCTTTGGGTCATGACCGAAAGGATAAGATCACGGGTACAAGCGGCCGAAATGAGTTTCCTCCGCCGGGTGGCGGGGCTCTCCCTTAGAGATAGGGTGAGAAGCTCTGCCATCCGGGAGGAGCTCAACGTAAAGCCGCTGCTCCTCCACATCGAGAGGAGCCAGATGAGGTGGTTCGGGCATCTGGTCAGGATGCCACCCGAACGCCTCCCTAGGGATGTGTTTAGGGCACGTCCAGCTGGTAGGAGGCCACGGGGAAGACCCAGGACACGTTGGAAAGACTATGTCTCCCGGCTGGCCTGGGAACGCCTCGGGATCCCCCGGGAAGAGCTAGACGAAGTGGCTGGAGATAGGGAAGTCTGGGCTTCCCTGCTTAGGCTGCTGCCCCCGCGACCCGACCTCAGATAAGCGGAAGATGATGGATGGATGGATGGATAGATGTTGCGGACACATCTGCTAGTGTTAGCTGTAGTGAGCTAACTAGCCCAGCTTGTAGCAGCCCTAACCGGCCTACAAGCTACGGTGTACCGGTTGAGACGCATAATAGATTTAGCCCTTTAGCTAGTCCTACACCCCAGTCTACCGGGCACCACACTTTAGTCATAGGGGACTCCATCACCCGAAACATAAAGCTTAGCAAACCAGCCACAATTAAGTGTATTCCCGGGGGCAGAGCACCTGACATTGAAGCTAATCTTAGGGAGCTAACTCGCAACAGGTCTAGTAAACACGTACGGCAGGCTAACCGCACCACTAATTATGCGAATATAGTAATACACGTTGGCTCCAATGACGTTAGGATGAGACAATCAGAGATTACAAAGAGAAACATAGCCAGGGCTTGTAATCTCGCCAGAAAGATGTCCAGGCATCGAGTAATTGTCTCTGGCCCCCTGCCTGGGAGAGGCAATGATGAGAGATATAGCAGATTAGTCTCTCTTAACAAGTGGCTGGATAGCTTCTGCAGACAACAGGGATTTACGTTTATTGATAATTGGCCCTCTTTCTGGGGCAAACCTGGCTTGCTGAGGAGAGACGGCCTTCACCCTAACCAGGAAGGCGCTATCCTCTTGTCTCGGAACATAGACTTCGCATTGAGCCACATTTGACTAACTGCACTAGAGCCAACCCGGTCACAGGCAATTACAGAGCCTGCTAGCCTGGGTATGGAGTCAGTTAAGTTAGAACTAGCCAGCGCCAGGCTGGATGATCCTTGTACACATAGCAATTTTCGTAGAATAATACACAACTCACAAAATGTTTTTTCTACTGTGTCTATGACTACGTCAGAGTTAGACATGCGTTCTACCGAGGTGGCAAATTATGATGCGTTCAGTTTATCGCAGCGCCAAGTAGACAATCTGAAAATTCCCGTCATATGAATTCCTAGATATGGTCGTAATTATTTTAAGTACACTGCGCATAATAAACGCAACATTATTAATATTGCTATTACGGATAATTTTATCAACAACTCCTTAAAACAGCCCACTACCTATAATATGGGCTTTCTAAACATCAGATCTTTGTCTCCCAAAACGTTATTAGTCAATGAGGTCATTAGAGACAACAACCTTAACGTCATCGGTCTTAGCGAAACCTGGCTTAAACCAGACGACTTTTTTGCGATAAATGAGGCATCCCCTCCTAACTATACGAATGCGCATATTGCCCGTCACCTCAAAAGGGGAGGGGGTGTCGCACTAATATACAACGAAAACTTTAACTTTAGTCCTAACTTAAATAATAAATATAAATCGTTTGAGGTGCTTTCTATGAAGTCTGCCACACCTCTGCCTCTCTGCCTGGCCGTTATCTACCGACCCCCAGGGCCCTATTCGGACTTTATTAGTGAATTCTCAGAGTTTGTTGCTGATCTAGTGACGCACGCCGATAATATAATTATAATGGGGGACTTTAATATCCATATGAATACCCCATTGGACCCACCGTGCGTGGCGCTCCGGACTATAATTGATAGCTGTGGTCTTACACAAATAATAAATGAACCGACGCATCGCAGCGGTAATACGATAGACCTAGTGCTTGTCAGAGGTATCACCGTTTCCAAAGTTATGATACTCCCGTATACTAAAATAATGTCCGATCATTACCTTATAAAATTCGAAGTTCAGACTCATGTTCGGCAAGCTAATAATAATAATAATAACTGCTATAGCAGCCGCAACATTAATGCTGCCACAACGACGACTCTTGCGGACCTACTGCCCTCGGTAATGGCACCGTTCCCAAAGTATGTGGGCTCTATTGATAACCTCACTAACAACTTTAACAACGCCCTGCGCGAAACTATTGATAGTATAGCACCGCTGAAGTTAAAAAAGGCTCCAAAAAGGCGTACGCCATGGTTTACTGAAGAAACTAGAGCTCAGAAATTATTATGTAGAAAGCTGGAACGCAAATGGCGCACGACTAAACTTGAGGTGCACCATCAAGCATGGAGTGATAGTTTAATAACTTATAAACGCATGCTTACCTTAGCTAAAACTAATTATTACTCAAATCACATCCACATTAATAAAAACGATCCAAAATTTTTATTTAGTACAGTAGCATCGCTAACCCAACAAGGGACTCCTTCCAGTAGCTCCACCCATTCGGCAGATGACTTTATGAAGTTCTTTAATAAGAAAATTGAACTTATTAGAAAGGAGATTAAAGACAATGCGTCCCAGCTACAACTGGGTTATAGTAACACAGATACGATTGTATATACGGCGGATACTGCAAATATCCAAAATAGTTTCTCTCGTTTTGATGAAATAACATTAGAAGGATTGTTACAACGTGTAAATGGAATAAAACAAACAACATGTTTACTTGACCCACTTCCTGGGAAACTTATCAAGGAGCTTTTTGTATTATTAGGTCCATCGATGCTAAATATTATAAACTTATCACTTTCCTCGGGCACTGTTCCCGTTGCATTCAAAAAAGCGGTTATTCATCCTCTCCTTAAAAGACCTAACCTCGATCCTGACCTCATGGTAAACTACCGACCGGTGTCTCACCTTCCCTTTATTTCGAAAATCCTCGAAAAAATTGTTGCAGAGCAGCTAAATGAGCACTTAGCGTTTAACAATCTATGTGAAACCTTTCAATCCGGTTTCAGGGCAAATCACTCGACTGAGACAGCCCTCGCAAAATTGACTAATGATCTATTGCTAACGATGGACTCTGATGCGTCATCTATGTTGCTGCTCCTCGATCTTAGCGCTGCTTTCGATACCGTCGATCATAATATTTTATTAGAGCTTATCAAAATACGAATTGGTATGTCAGACTCAGCCCTGTCATGGTTTAACTCTTATCTTACTGATAGGATGCAGTGCGTCTCCTATAACAGTGTGACCTCGGACTATGTTAAGGTAACGTGTGGAGTTCCCCAGGGTTCGGTCCTTGGCCCTGTACTCTTCAGCATCTACATGTTGCCGCTGGGTGAAGTCATACGCAAATACGGTATTAGCTTTCACTGTTATGCTGATGACACCCAACTCTACATGCCCCTAAAGCTGACCAACACGCCGGACTGTAGTCAGTTGGAAGCGTGTCTTAATGAAATTAAACAATGGATGTCCGCTAACTTTTTGCAACTTAATGCCAAAAAAACGGAAATGCTGATTATCGGTCCTGCTAGACACCGACCTCTATTTAATAATACAACTTTAACATTTGACAACCAAATAATAAAACAAGGTGACTGTAAAAAATCTGGGTATTATCTTCGACCCAACTCTCTCCTTTGAGTCACACATTAAAAGCGTTACTAAAACGGCCTTCTTTCATCTCCGTAATATCGCTAAAATTCGCTCCATTTTGTCCACTAAAGACGCCGAGATCATTATCCATGCGTTTGTTACGTCTCGTCTCGATTACTGTAACGTATTATTTTCGGGTCTCCCCATGTCTAGCATTAAAAGATTACAGTTGGTACAAAATGCGGCTGCTAGACTTTTGACAAGAACAAGAAAGTTTGATCATATTACGCCTGTACTGGCTCACCTGCACTGGCTTCCTGTGCACTTAAGATGTGACTTTAAGGTTTTACTACTTACGTATAAAATACTACACGGTCTAGCTCCAGCCTATCTTGCCGATCGTATTGTACCGTATGTCCCGGCAAGAAATCTGCGTTCAAAAGACTCCGGCTTATTAGTGATTCCTAGAGCTCAAAAAAAGTCTGCGGGCTATAGAGCGTTTTCCGTTCGGGCTCCAGTACTCTGGAATGCCCTCCCGGTAACAGTTCGAGATGCTACCTCAGTAGAAGCATTTAAGTCTCACCTTAAAACTCATCTGTATACTCTAGCCTTTAAATAGACCTCCTTTTTAGACCAGTTGATCTGCCGCTTCTTTTCTTTCTCCTACGTCCCCCCCTCCCTTGTGGAGGGGGTCCGGTCCGATGACCATGGATGAAGTACTGGCTGTCCAGAGTCGAGACCCAGGATGGACCGCTCGTCGGGACCCAGGATGGACCGCTCGCCTGTATCGGTTGGGGACATCTCTACGCTGCTGATCCGCTTGAGATGGTTTCCTGTGGACGGGACTCTCGCTGCTGTCTTGGAGCCACTATGGATTGAACTTTCACAGTATCATGTTAGACCCGCTCGACATCCATTGCTTTCGGTCCCCTAAAGGGGGGGGGTTGCCCACATCTGAGGTCCTCTCCAAGGTTTCTCATAGTCAGCATTGTCACTCGCGTCCCACTGGATGTGAATTCTCCCTGCCCACTGGGTGTGAGTTTTCCTTGCCCTTTTGTGGGTTCTTCCGAGGATGTTGTATTCGTAATGATTTGTGCAGTCCTTTGAGACATTTGTGATTTGGGGCTATATAAATAAACATTGATTGATTGATTGATTGAGTCAATAACCAGGCGACGTGATAAAGTTACGTCTCTTTACTGTGGGCTTCAGAACAGACATTCTATTCTATGTACAGTAGATGGCAGTCTTGTCCTGTTTAAGAGGGTCACAACATTGAGTCAGGCTCTCATGGAGCTGGAGTGGGCGTGGCCTCCAGCTCCGTCTGAATTTCGGGAGATTTTCGGGATAAAATTTGTCCCGGGAGGTTTTCGGGGGAGGCGCTGAATTTCGGTAGTCCCCCCGGAAAATCCGGGAGGGTTGGCAAGTATGACGATGACCAACTTCCCCTGATAACAAGTACTCCTTTTAAGGACGAGGGGCAATTTTGTTGCATGTGTCCTAACCCACTACAATTATGACTAACAAACTCCCTTACGCCTTTAGCCCAACATCTTTTTCGAAGTGACCTCGTATATGCATTTGGTGCCCCTTTTTGCTGAACATATGCTGTTGCCAACGGGCAGTCCTCACGCACCACCGCCGCTCTGTTTTGACCATGCGCTGATTTGACCATGTAGACTGGGTCACAGCTCGAGCGACGTCTCTGGTTGTTTTGTAGCTTAGAGCTATCTCATGATTGGCTGTTCCTCCAGGAGCCGTTACACTACTGCCGTATCCACAAAGCCTCTGGTGGAGATCCCAACAGGCCTCCGGCTTTCACCCCGTGCGGTCAGCATGCATAATGGACATCTACAAGAAGGTGTCGTCTCGGAGGTTATGTACTGTAGAGGCCTAGCCTTGCACCCGATGTCGCTGTTTCAGCTGGATACCCACAAGCAAATTCCACCACGCTGATGATTTTGTGGTAGTCGGGCGGTGTGGCTCAGTTGGTAGAGCGGCCATGCCAGCAACCTGAGGGTTCAAGGTTTGATCCCCAATTACGCCATTCTCGACACAGTCGTTGTATCCTTGGGCAAAACCCTTTACTCGCCTGCTCCCAGTGCCACCGACACTGGTTTAAATGTAACTTAGATAATTGGTGTTACTATGTTAAGTGCTTTGAGTCACGAGAGAAAAGTGCTTTATAAATATAATACACTTTACAGTAGTAAAGTGTATTCAAAATGGTCTAGATGTAGTGTGGGTATTCTCTGTCTGATCATGGCACTCTTTGACACTTCTGTCCTTACAGCTGGCGTCCTGCATGTGAGTTTGGTTGTGTGTTGCATGCCTGCATCCCATCACACCACGCTGGTCATGTTCACAACAGTGGGGCTCTTCACCTCTTCTCCTCTTTAGCTGGCAGATGTGCACATGACATAGCATTCACAGTCGCATGCACATTAACAGCTGACACCTCCGTTACTATTCATTCCAGATGAAGGTGCCACTGGGTAGATGCAACGACCCGACTCATGAAGCGTTCAGAACGGCTCTCAAATGTTTTTGACTCACCTGTGGTTGCACACAGCTGTTTCAGTGGCGGCTAAAAGGGGTTAATCAATGGTGGCGTGGTGAGCGGCATTGCGTCATGCACCCACGCTGCTTCATCAAACAACATCTCCATGCTGCTGGGCAATCTTTCATCACCGCCAGGGAATCTTTCATCTCCACCAAATTGTCCTTCGTGGATGTTACCACACACTGTACACGATGGCTTCAACACATTCTTCCATGTCATCCCTCCGGAATGGGTTGTTGCTGGAGTAAAGTTTGTGCTGAGGACCAATGCTCCTGTCCCAGCGTTAGCTTCCTGGTCCATATTTCTTCCCGCATTAAAAAAAGTCATTTTTTAATGTACCGTATTTTTCGGAGTCTAAGTCACTCCGGAGTATAAGTCGCACCTGCCGAAAATGCATGATAATGAAGGAAAACAACATATATAAGTCGCACTGGAGTATAAGTCGCATTTTTGGGGGAAATTTATTTGATAAAGGCAATTTAAAGGCAATTTAAAATGAATAAAGAATAGTGAACAACATGTTGTGAACCGGATCACATCTCTAGTTTATGTTTGTATCCTTTTTTTTGTGTGTTTTGATCATTTCTTGACTCTGCTGATCCCATTGTTTGTTTCTATCACCATGGCAACCTAATTGCTCCTCCTGCACGGGCTCCTGACGCACACCTGTTTGTGATTATCGTTTTGTATTTAATGCCACCTGCTACCTGAGTCCGGTCTGGACGTTTTGTTTGCTCAATGTAACAGTTGCGTTTGATACTCTTGCCTTTTGTATTTACTTTGCTATGTCTTAACTTAGATTCCGCGCGCCCGGCATGCGCTTCTTGGGACTTTGTGAACTCGACTCTTGCTAACATTAGCATTTAGCTTTCCGTGCGTGGGCACACCTTTTCTTTGCCTTTGTACAAGTGTTATTTTGTTATTCTTTGTATCAAACAAGCTCCTACCTTCAATCCTGCCTGCTCCAGTCCTGTAGCATCTTGAGGAGACAACACACGCGCATCACGATGCGTCCCGAACGTAACACAACAGGCTGAATAAGTGTACGTTATATGACGTATAAATAACCAACTGAGAAGGTGCCTGGTATGTTAACCTAACATATTATGGTAAGAGTCATTCGAATAACTGTAACATATAGAACATGCTATACGTTTACCAAACAATCTGTCACTCCTAATTGCTAAATCCGATGAAATCTTATACGTCTAGTCTCTTACGTGAATGAGCTAAATAATATTATTTGATATTTTACGGTAATGTGTTAATAATTTCACACATAAGTCGCTCCCGAGTATAAGTCACACACCCGGCCAAACTATGAAAAAAAATGCAACTTATAGTCCGAAAAATACGGTATATCATGGACAAGCTCCCAGGGTTTACTTTTTAGCTTTTTACTGGGCAGTATCTTTAGTCCTGGAACCATGGTAGGGGACAACCTGAACAAAGTTTGGCTCACTGGGTCGGAACCAACTCAACGAGTTCACCAGACCTTGTTTCGTTGAAAAGACGACGCCGTTTCTTCCTTGCAGCATACATTGACTTTATTTTGTCCAACACGGAAGTTTCAGGCACATACGATCACTTTAACAGCAACAACTCTTGCTCAATCGCGTGCACGTGAGTCTCCCTCAATCGTTATTGACACACCTATTTTTTTTATATCCTTTATCCTGCCACAGGACCCTGATCAAGCTGCCCTTGGCTATGCCTGTAACACTCGATTTACAAACCCCTCATTGCACGTAAAGACCGAATGAATAAAAATGTGCTTTGTTGTACAAATCTTGTCTCAGCATATAAACGTTTTATCCACCTATTGTGTGCCTGGCAGCGCAGCTATTTTGTGGCCAGCAGCATAGTAATTGTGAGTAGGCTAATTGATTTTCGATTCCGATTCAGTCAGCCCAGCAGTGCGGTTGTTAGCTACTGTGCTACTTTGTGTGATTTTTAAGTGTTTTTATAAAGGCTTTCAATGTCAGTCCAATGGACAAGCCATGTGTGGTTTAAAACATTCAGGAAGTATCCACTGTGTTGTCAACACTGCTCCTTCCCCTTTTCTTTGTCAGGTTCAAACACTGATGACATGTAGTAAACAGACAAGAAGCAAGGAATCATGCAGAGACAGAGTTAAATTTTGCTCAATGAGAAGAGACGTATTGGGCTCTACACTTAGTTACGGTTCCAACCTACGCTCTAAGGTCCAGTTCCACGTTGTCCTCTATTTATTTGGGAGGTCCCTGGTTACATCACTGAGGCTGCTTCTGAAGGAAGGGGGGTAATTTCAGCAGCCCCAGTTAGACACAATATATGATTATTCAAAAATGCAAATGTGCTGACACTCGTGATATTGCCCTGTCTCCTCTTTGTCTGCGTCACGTTACTCGATGTTCGGTCCTGGCAGTCAGTAGGCCGGGTTTGGACACAAACACTAATAAGAGACGACTCGCAATTCAAGATTGCAAGTTGTCCCTTTGCACAGATAGAAAAGTACAACTTCAGCACAATTGATAATAACTATAGCAACTTTCTTTAAGCATAAGAGTTGTTTGATAATGTATACATAATCATTCTACCTTTCTTTTACTGCACACCACAAAGACTAACCAAAAAGATGAAGTTGGTTGGTTGGAGTGTTGGTTGAAGTTCATTTCGAACATGTATGGATGTTACAGGTGTCTGTATGTATTTGATTCCACTTGCTCCAACAAGGGTTTATGTGAGTGCTCAATAGCACCCACTCTCAGACATGGGCTATAAATAGGCTGGATTGGCAATGCAAACGCCAGTTCCTTACTGCCATGACTGAGGTGAGTAGAGGAGCGCTGCTGAATACAAACAAATAGTAAAATAGCTACAATGCTAACATGATGTACTATTCTTCATAGTGTGTTACAAAGAGCCTCACTGTTCCACATTCCACATCAGGAAGAAAACAGTGTCCATAACATCTCAAAAGTCTCATGTCCATCATTATTCAGCGAACACAATGCAGACTCCAGGAGGCTTGAACTAGTGATGATTCCAGTGCATTGAACATTACATTACATTAGTGTCGTGACCTGTCTTCTTCGCTGGTAGGACCCATTGTCGCCGAAGCCCTGCATGTCTGACGATCCCATGGTCACCGGTGACATGCTGTCAGGGGAGGCAAGTGAGGCAGTGCCTCACCTGCCAATAGGGGGCTTAACCATGAGATGTTCCAAAACGAAGTAATAAATTAAAATTACTTTTAATATTTATCTTTTGGTTTATGCTTTTTATGTGATTTTTGGTGTGGTTCCTGTATATTTCGATAATTTTCATGGTCAAAATCGCGGAAATTCCATGTTTCCTGATTAAAACAATGCAGCAGACGAGAAGTGAGGCAGACACAGGTGGCGCCTCCACGGCTACACACAGTGTGTATTGGGCGTGTTCATGCGAGGGGGCACGCACTTATTGTTCTCTTGCATGCACACATCGCACTGTATGGAATGGCCTTAATCTCGTTACCCTGCGTAAAGACAATAAAGCTGATTCTGATTCTGACATGCTTGTTGCCACGGGTAAAAGGCAGGCCATGAGGCAGCAAGTACTTCTGCCTCAAGGTAGGGGGCGATACATTGTCAACTTGCAGTTAGATGCTTCAGCAGTACTCTGACTCGCCACACTGGGAGAAGTGGGGGCGCTCAAGAGAGCAGACACAGGTCTCACCAGCGGAAGCCAGCGTTTTTTTTTTTTTCGTTTTTTTTTAACTGTATTTATAACAAACATGGCATTTTTGTTAGAGTAAGCCAGCGTTTGTGGGTGTTTTTTGTCAGATGCAAAAATATTCTTGGAATTCAATTTAATTAAATGAATGTGTCTGCCAATATGGAGGATTATACACTGTATCCAAAATGAAATACTTATCTAAACTGGACTTTATGACAAAATGAATGTAGTCATACAAAATACGTTTTCATGGAGGATAGCTATTGCTGCTTCAGATACAAATACAGAAAGGTAACATACACTCACAATACTTGATTTGTTTTGTTTAAAGCAAATGGGACTAAAAAGTATTTAATAACAACTTTATCAAATGGTTTTTGGACCCATTTATCATATCATAATATCATTATAACGTTTTTATGAAAGCGAAAAACTCCCTTGTTTCCTGTAACTCTAATGTACAACCTATGAATTTAAGTTAAAAAAAAAAAAGAAGAAAAAAAATATGTATGCCTCACCTGGTGTTAAGTTCACTGCACGTCACTGATGGTCACAGTTAGGTGTACTGGCTTTAGCCACTCGTCGGGGGACATAAACTGTTAGCTCCTGTTTAGCGATTGTGTGTAGGTAATGATTTATTAAATCTAATTCTGTGACCTGCTAAATCGTTTTCAAAGTTGTATTTTCATCTATAGGGAATATATTCTGGGCCAGTGGATCTACTATATATTTTTTTTCTTTCGGAGGTGTTTTATTTTCGGTAAAAATCCCATTTTTACTGTAGTATTTTTTTTGTGTGTGTATGAATAATGTTGAGTGAAAATGTTTTTGGGAGGGGGAGGGGTTTTGTGCCATTTACTCCAATTTCAGCATCTGGCAAGGGCAGGGGATGGTTTTTGTTTAGCCCATGCTCATCTACTTCTACACCTGAGCCTGCAATAGTGGGTGTAGACTCGTGTGCAACTTATCAAAATGTTGCACAGGCATCAACATTGAACGATGGTGATAATTCAGAGGACTTTTTGGCAGGCATGGCATTCAAATTTGGACTTTCTATTGGTGACAGTATTGTCTCCTGCATTGAGTCACGCTTGAGTGGGAGGCAGCATGGGTCAACAAGTAAAGCAGTGCTTGATGCTTCTCTTTTGAATGTTGTGGTCAGATCTGAAATAAAAGAACCAGTCAGTTTTAAAAGGGGATAAGCATGACACACTTACAGTTTGCAAATGGGAGGACATAATGGTGTCTTACATGAAAAGGAAGGGGATCCCAATGTCTCAGGCTGAGAAAGTGCTAAGTAGGCAACTACATTGACTGGCTCACTGACATGAACGATTGGTTAGTTTTTATTTATTTCTCACTCAAGGCAAAAACAGCGGCAGTTGAGTGAGCGAGGAATTACAGCCCCAAGTCTTTTTGAATACAATGCCACAAGCTTGATACACCTATCTTTGGGCTGGTTCGCCCATTTCTCCTTGCAGCACCTCTCAAGCTCTATACAAGTACAACCCATTTATCATTATTATTTACCCCAATAAATTGACAAGATACACAGACCTGATAGAATCCCAGAGAAAGGGACCCCCCATCAAGAATGCAAAGATCACAAGCTGCCTTACTGTCTCTTAACGGTGGGTTACGCAGACAACACTTGACAAGCTTGTGCTAAATTTTGGATGTCAGGCCAATCAACCATTTTCTGTGGTCCAGACACCATCCTTCAAGACTGTGATAGAAACCCTGCAACCTCAGTGTACAGTTATGACAAGAAAAACATTTAGCTGTAGAATACAGGAAACTACAAAGAAAATGAAGAGGATAATTGTCAGAAAACTGAGTGCTGTGAATCATGTTGCTACCACAACTGACTGCTGGTCTGCCCGACAACGTAGTTACTTAAGTATCACCTGCCACTGGATAGACCATACCTCTCTAGAAAGACACTCCGCTGCATTAGCTTGTAAACGTTGCACACATTTGATGTGCTTGCTGTAGCATTAGAATATGTACATTCCGAGTACCAAATCAGGGGGAAAGTGACCAGGACAACAACAGACAGTGGTTCAAACTTCCTAAAGGCTTTTTGAGTATATGGTGCGCGGGAGAAAGAAGACATAGTCGCTGATGATGGACAGGAGGAGAGAGACTCAGAAGGGTCAGAAGATGAGAGTGAGTCAGCGGTGGAGTACCAAGATGTGTTTTCTATTCTGGATAATGACACTTGCCTTGAATATCATCTTCCAAAGCACCAAAAGTGTGCATGTCATCTCCTCAATCTAATCTCTGCAGTTGACACCACTGCTGCTGGAGCACGCAGCGAAACATACAAGAGGTTGTCACGTGCTGCTTTTGCAAAATGTAGTGCTCTGTGGAATAAGACCAGCAGGTCAACCACAGCATTTGAAATTGTGGAACGTGAATGCAAGATGCCGTTTCTCCGACCCAATCAAACTCGTTGGAACCCCCTGTTCTTCGCTGTAGAACGGGTTTGTGTGCATTCAGAAGGAGCAAGGAGAAAACGCACTTTGCAATGTGTGCATAGCATTGCGGATAAAGATGTAAGTTGGCAGAACTCACATTGTTTAAGGTGTAATAGAACAAATGTGGGCATTGCTCATTAATGTGGGTGAATGCACCTGTTTTAAGATCAATATAAAGCAACTGTTGCGATCCGTGACTCGGATCTTCACATATTATTGTTTATTTTTCCATCATTGTTCTCATTCTCCGTTTGATCCGTTTATTTCCCGTTGAGTCCATCACCATGGTTACTTATTAGTTTCAGCTGCTACTCCCGGTTCCTGCACACCTGTTCTCTGTTAATCACCTTCCCTTTATAAGCCAGCCTCTTCTGTTTATTCTTTCTGGGACTCTAGTTTGTTTTTACGCAACGTAACGTCAGGTATGCTTTTCTCGCTAGCTCATTAGCTCAGCCACCTAGTCATCTTTAGCTCACATGCTAATCATCTTTGTTTTTACTTTGTATGCCTTCATGCCAAGTCTTAGTTCTTTATATTTCCTAGCTTTCACGCTAGCGTCTTTTGTTTGCCTTTTTATTAGCTCCAGTGTTTTTGTTCAGAGCTCACCTTTTGTTAATACATTTGTTAGATCCTACCTTTGTTGTGTTCTTCGTTTGACGCATCCACGGGGGAATCGAACCCGGTACCACGATGCCGAACCGGCGTTACAGTAACATTATAGTTTTCTTTACGTGGTCATGTGATACATTGTAGTTGATTTGCTGTGTAGTTTGTATGTTCATTTAACACAAAAAATCACGGACCGCTGTTCCTCCACCAATTCCTCTCTCCTTTCCTCTGTCATACTGTGGATCATCGCGCTGTACCTGTCTCTCCATCTGTGGCCAACAAGTGTGCGGCCGTCGACCAACGGTCCCAGGCTAACATCCACCACTGCCAGCATGCTACTCAAATACCCCGCTCTGCAACACCTCAAATTCAACAACCACATCACCATACCTCCAAACATCACAGCAACCATCAAAACACATAGACTGTTTCGCCGACCCAGATATATCCACAGAAGCTCCAACAGAAAGTTTATTTACTCCCGGACTGAACAACACTGCATCCCATCACTCTGGTCACGCAACCGCCCCACCCCCAGTGACGTCACACGTCATCACAACAAACCACACGTGCGCTCTGCCTATCTGCAACCATTAACAAAAGCTCCCCCACCAATCCAACTTCACCCAATCCTCAAATTCGCTCTGCTCAATACCCGCTCACTCAAATAAAAAGGACCAATACTCAGTGAATTCTTAACTGACAACAACATGGACTTTTTCAGCATAACCAAAACCTGGCAAAAAACCACTGGAATACATTCACCTCAACAGAGCTACACCCCCAGGATACACCTACATGGACAAACCACGTGACGGTCGTGGTGGCGGTATAGCTACAATATACCGCCAACATTTGAAACCCACTGCTGTAACCATCACAACACCCTCCTCCTTTGAGCACCAGTAATTCAAGCTGCCTGGTCCCAAACCCCTAATCACTGCAATCATCTACCGCCCCCCCAAGCCCAACCCTACATTCCTTTCCGATCTCTCTGAATTTCTCACCCAACTCTGTGCCATTTCACCTTCAGTTTTCTACTGGGAGATTCCAACATTCATGTTGACTCTACCGCCTGCAAAACTGCCACTGAATTTCTGGACATTCTCAACTCATTTAATATCACTCAACACTTTGACTTCCCCACCCACAAAAAAGGACACACCCTTGACTTAATTTGCACCACTGGACTCTCCATCAGCAACCTCACCAGCTTCAACCTCACAGACATCCTCTCAGACCACCTGGCCCTCACCCTGGACATAGACATCCCCACCCCCCTTATCAAGCAGCAACGCTCCATATCATACCGGAACATGAAATATCCACCCCTCCCCACCCTCTCTTTCCGCTCTACTGACTGACACAACCTCCAATCACACCCTCACTTTGAACGCCCCCCCCCACTGAACTGGTAAACAGCTACAACAGCACACTCTCCTCCTGTCTCAATCAACTTGCCCCCATAAAAACCAAAACTGTTTCCTACACCCACATTGCCCCCTGGTACACTGATCACCTCAGTCACCTTAAAGCCAAGAGCCGGCAGCTTGAATGGCTCTCAAAGAAAACCGGTCTCACTATTCATCTGGACATCTACATATTACGCCAACAGGAATACAGAGATGCCCTCAACAATGCACGCACTTCCCACTACTCCTCCGTCATACAATCCGGCAGTAATAACCCCAAGATACTCCTCTCTACCGTAACCCAACTCCTCAAACCCATGGACACCACCACCACCTCATTCGCTACCAGGAAATGTGAAGAATTTGTATAATGTTTTCAATCAAAAATCAACACTATCCACTCTGAACTGGCCGACTCCTCTCCCACCTCCTCCCCTACCCCTGATCATGTCCCCCCCTTTACTCTCTATCCACCCACTCACCTTCTTCTCCGAAATCACCACAACTGACCTATCCTCCATAACTTCTGGTATGAAAGCCTGCACCTGCATCCTCGACCCAATCCCATCCACTTTAGTCATAGCCTGCCTCCCCTCACTCTTACCTCTCATCGCCACTATAATTAACTCCTCGCTATCTTCTGGCTCTGTCCCTCCTGCCCTCAAGCTGGCTGCCATCACCCCCATTCTCAAAAAACCCGGTCTCGACCCCAACTCCCCCAACAACTACAGGCCCATCTCCAACCTCCCCTTCCTCTCAAAAATTCTCAAGCGTGCAGTTGCCTTCCAAATCAAATCCCACCTGCACCACAATAACCTATACGAAACGTTCCAATCCATCTTCCGCTCATTCCACAGCACAGAAACTGCCCTCCTCAAGGTCACCAACGACATCCTCCTCTCCGCCGACTCTGGTTCCCTCTCCATCCTCATCCTCCTCGACCTCAGTGCTGCCTTTGACACCATCAACCACTCCATCGTCCTATCACGCCTCCACTCCTCCCTTGGTTTATCCGGTACTGCCCTCTCCTGGATGAAATCCTACCTCTCTGACCATCAGCAATTCATCTCAATCAACAACTGCACCTCCTCCACTGCCCCAGTCACCCACGGCGTCCCCCAGGGCTCAGTACTTGGCCCCCTACTCTTCACCATCTACCTCCTACCCCTCGGTCAGATCCTCCGCCACCACGGCCTTCAATTTCACTGCTACGCCGACGACACTCAACTATACCTTTCCACCACGACCATCACCACAGCCACCCACTCCACCCTCACCACCTGCCTCACAGACATAAAAACCTGGATGCAAAAAAACTTTCTAAAACTCAATTGCAACAAATCTGAAATAATCATCATTGGCCCCGACTCCCTCACTCGCTCCACTCAGGACTTTTCATTAAACATCGACGGCTCCCTTGTCACTACCTCCACCCACATCCGCAATCTAGGTGCAATTTTCGACCCTTCCCTCTCACTCCTCCCCCACGTAAACCATATCACCAAAACTGCATTCTTCCAGCTTAGAAACATTGCCCGTCTCCGGCCCTCCCTCACATCCTCTGCTGCCGAAACCCTCATCCACGCCTTCATCTCATCCCGGCTAGACTACTGCAACAGCATCCTCTACGGCATCACCTCCAAAACCCTCAATAAACTACAATATGTCCAGAACTCCGCTGCTTGCCTGCTCACCGGAACCCGCTTCAGAGAGCACATCACACCTGTCCTTTATGACCTCCACTGGCTGCCTGTCAAATACAGAATCACCTTTAAAATACTCCTCACCACCTACAAGGCACTCCATAACCTGGCTCCACCCTAACTCTCTGACCTCCTCCAGCCACATGTCCCGTCCCGTTCCCTCAGGTCTAGTGATGCTGGAACTCCTGGAGGTCCCCAAGACCAGGTGCCGAACCTGGGGCAACAGGGCCTTCTCTGTGGCTGCCCCCTCCCTCTAGAACGCTCTCCCCAGGCACATCAGAGATGCCCCTTCCCTCTCTACCTTCAAAACCACCCTAAAAACTCACCTCTTCACACTAGCCTTTCCTAACTGACCCTGCCCTTAGTGTTTCTTTATTATTTTTCTTTTCTTGCTTGCTTATCTTGGTTTTCTTTTCTAATAAAGTTGTTTTTATCTCCCCAACCCCACACACACACACATGTAAAGCGACCTTGGGTATTTAGAAAAGCGCTATATAAATCCCAGGTATTATTATTATTATTATTATAATTTAAATGTAAAAATGGATGTATCAAAAGTTGCTAAAAGCTAACTTTCATTTTTACATTTTTTATATGCTCAAAAAAGCTGAAATGGCATTTTTGACTGAGTACACTGCGGTAATGAAGCCTGTTACCATGGCCCTGAACATCCTCCAAGGGCAATCATCATTGCATATGGGCTTCCTGCTGCCAACACTTCACCAATCCAGTTCAATCCACTTTATTCATATAGCACATTTAAACAACAAGAACGTTTCCAAAGTGCTGCACAGCCATGTGAAAAACAATATTTTAAAACAATATCATGCTCCACCAATGACTGAATAAAAAACAAAAAATATATATATAAAACCAATATAAAAACAATATAAAAATGAATATGATTAAAAAAAAATTTAAAGGGTAAAAGCAATTAAAACAGTAAACTATAAATCAAAATGTATAAAAAACACAGAGAACAACAGAGGACAGAGGACCACACAACTCACGTAGTGTTAAAATCCAAAGAATAAAAGTGGGTCTTAAGACGAAACTTAAAACACTCCACTGTGGAAGCAGTTTGAACACGTAGGGGCAGAGTGTTTCAGAGCTTAGGGCCGACCACAGAGAAGGCCCTGTCTCCCCTGGTTTTAAGTCTTGTCTTGGGCACCACGAGCTGGAGCTGGCTTTCGGACCTCAGAGCGCGTGCATGAGTGTAAATGTGGATGAGGTCCGAGATATACTGAGGTGCCAGTCCATGTAAAGATTTAAAAAATAAACAGCAATGTTTTAAAATCAATTCTAAAATGAACAAGGAGCCAGTGCAAACTCTGAAGAATTGGGGTTATATGCTGGCGTTTCCTGGCCCCTGTTAAAAGTTGTGCTGCCGCGTTCTGGACTAACTGCGACCGGAAGAGAGCTTTTTGGCTAATGCCAGCATAAAGTGCATTGCAGTAGTCCAGGCGATTTGAAATAAAAGCATGCGTGACTTGTTCAAAAAGGTTACAAGATAAAAACGGTTTAACCTTTACTAAAAGACGAAAATGATAAAAGCACAATTTTAAAATGCCATTGACTTGTTTGTCAAGTTTAAAATCACTGTCTATAGTGACACCAAGGCTGGTGACTTTGGGACGCACATCATTTTGCAATGGTCCCAAGTCAGTGAGGGCTGGACCGAAAACTGAAATTTCCGTTTTTCCCTCATTCATTATTAAAAAATTCTGGGCTAACCAAGCCTTTACGTCGCATAGACAGTTGAGAAGGGGTGTCAGGGGGCCGTGGCCTTTTGAAATTGGCATATAAATTTGGCAGTCATCTGCATAAAAGTGATAGAACACTCCATGTTTCTTAAAAATATCTCCAAGAGGGAGGTGATAAAGAGCGAACAGGATGGGGACTAAAATAGATCCCTGGGGGACACCACAGTAAAGCGGGGCAGAAGAAGAGGTGGCGTCCCCCAGCCTGACAGAGAAGAAGACCTCTCAGACAGGTAGGATTTGAGCCACTGTAATGCAGTCCTCCTGACACCCACACAGTCTCTCAGGCGGTCTAAAAGAATTGTCAGTATTTTATTTTCCAAAATACTTAAGGTTTGATTACATTGTCGCTGTAATGCTTGGGTAACCATACATATCAAATGGTACACAGGATACTGGTTCGGAGGTGGAGTCTGGAACGACGATCAGCACCATCGGTGAGCAAAGGGAACAGGTTAAGTACCAACACGGCTCACAGTTGGAAATGATTGGTAAGCATGTTGCTCCATGATGGATAGGTGAAAATTTGTCCTTGACGATTCTAAATTGAACTTCGCAGGAAGACATTCAGTTTCAGTGTGTGCTTTTACAAAACCAGTGACGTTGGCACGTTGTCTAATGTGTAAAAAAAAAAAACAGAATACAATGATTTGCAAATCCTCAACAAGCAGTATTCAATTGAATACACTGCAAAGACAAGACACGTTACCTTCGAACAGGTAAACGTTGTTATTTCTTTGCAAATATTAGCTTAGTTGGAATTTGACGCCTGCAACGTGTTTCAAAAAAGCTGGCACACGTGGCAAAAAAGACTGTGAAAGTTCAGGAATGCTTATCAAACACTTATTTGGAACATCCCACAGGTGAACAGGCCAATTGGGAACAGGTGAATGAATGAATTGATCACGTGGACCCACACTTAAACAAGTTGAAAAACGTATTCAGGTGTTACCATTTAGTGGTCAATTGTACGGAATATGTACTGTACTGTGCCATCTACTAATAAAAGTTTCAATCAATCAAAGGTGTGTGCCATGATTTGGTTTAAAAGCAGCTTCCATGAAATGCTCAGGCATTCACAAACAAGGTTGGGGCCAGGGTCAGCACTTTGTGAATAAATGCGTGAGCAAATTGTCGAACAGATTAAGAACAACATTTCTCAACAAGCTATTGCAAGGAGATTAGGGATTTCACCACCATCTACTGTCCGTAATATCATCAAAAGGTTCAGAGAATCCGAAAAAATCACTGCACGTGAGCGGCAATGGACCTGACCATCGATCCTTCACGCGGTACTGAATCAAAAACCGACATCAGTGTGCAAAGGATATGGGCTCAGGAACACTTCAGAAAACCACTGTCAGTAACTACAGTTTGTCAGTACTTGTGTGAGTGCAAGTTAAAACTCTATTATGCAAAGCAAAAGCCATTCATCAACAACACCCAGAAGCGCTGCCGGATTCACTGGGCCTGAGCTCATCTAAGATTGACTGATGCAAAGTGGAAAAGTGTTCTGTGGACGAGTCCAAATTTCAAATTATTTTTGGAAACAAAAGAGGAAAAGAACCATTCGGACCCCCATACCATCTCAGATGATATGTGGGTTTATTAGTGTCCAAGGCATGGGTAACTTATACATCTGTGAAGGCACCATTAATACTGAAAGGTACATACAGGTTTTGGAGCAACATATACTTCCATTAAAGCAACGTCTTTTTCATTCAGCAAGACAATGCCTAGCCACATTCTTCACGTGGTACAACAGCGTGGCTTCTTAGTAAAAGAGTGTGGGTACTAGACTGGCCTGCCTGTAGTCCAGACCTGTCTCCCAATGAAAATGTGTGGCGCATTATGAAGCGTAATGTACGACAACAGAGACCCCGGACTGTTGAACAACTTAGGCTGTACATCAGGCAAGAATGGGAAATAATTCTGTCTGAAAAGCTTCAAAATTTAGTCTCATCAGCTCCAAAAATGTTTACTGAGTCTTGGTAAATGGATGAATGGCTGGATGTTAAAAGGAAAGGCGATGTACTGCCTCTGTGTCAACTTTTTTGCAATGTGTTGCTGCCATTAAATTCTAAGTTAGTGATTATTTGCAAAAAAAAAAATGTTTCTCTGTTCGAACATTAAATATCTTGTCTTTGCAGTGTATTCAATTGAATATAAGTTAAAAAAGATTTGCAAAGGATTGTATCATATATTTTTTTTACAATTTACACTATGTGCAAACTTAATTGGTTTTGGGTTTTGTAAATCCGGGAGATCTGCATCCAATTACAACTAATGCTCCTCTTCAACTTGCTGTAAGTCTGAGTTAATTTGCTCCTTATCGTGCTGAGTGTGATGATGAATATTCTGAGTGTCCTCATGTCACTGCTGATTCTCTTCTTGTTAATGTCTTCCAGGTAGCCTGAGTAACTTCTCAGTGTTGTCTTTAAAACGTGTTTTGTGCGCTGGTTCAGTTTGACATCTGACTGGTCTCTTTGGGTAGAAGCAGACATTTTCACTGGAAATGCTGTGATCCTCTGCTTAGTCCAACTTGCTGGTATCTTTAACCAGTAGCCTCTTTCCGACTCCTTATCAGATACAGAAGTCTGAGCATTTGCGGAATTATTTCTGTTGTTGGTTTTAATCTACTCACTTGAGGGTTTTTCCACTTCTTCGGCTTTGGACTTGGCTTGGTGTCTACAGGTAAATTGTTTACCAATAACAGCAGGTTCCTGTTTAATGTTCTTGTTTTTCCTCTGTCATCACTTTCAGGTTGAACGACATACACCAAATTGTCTGAGACTTGTTTTTTCTCTCCTTCAAGTAAAAGAGTAGCTTACCCGGTCAACCACACTCACCCAGGATTCTCACCAACACCCTGTCTTAAGCCTTCAGGACCACACCTCTATCCTTCTGGGCATAATAACATGTTATTTTTACACTCAAATACTGGCTGCTGTTGTAAGTGATTCGCGACGTCTTTCATTCTTTTACGCCACTTCTTTACATATCCTTTGTGTGTCATAGTGTTTCTCTCTTGTGTCAAGCCAATCAGGAGATCTACAGGAACGCGGGAATGTTGACCATAACGGAGGTAGTAGGGCGGTTTAGCTCGGTTGGTAGAGTGGCCATGTCAGCAACTTGAGGGTTGCAGGTTCGATTCCCGCTTCCGCCATTCTAGTCACTGCCGTTGTGTCCTTGGGCAAGACACTTTACCCACCTCCTTCCAGTGCCACCCACACTGGTTTGAATGTAACTTAGATATTGGGTTTTACTATGTAAAGCGCTTTGAGTCACTAGACAAAAAGCACTATATAAATATAATTCACACTTCACTTCAAATAGCCAGTGACCTCGTAGCGGGTGAAATTGTATTTTAATTACAGCAAGGTGGTCTTGCTGCCGGGCCTTAGGCCTGTCGCACCTCCACCGGTGCCTGTGGTGGACTGTGCATGGCAGGGGCGTCCTCTTCCCTGAGCCAGGCCTAAGCCTGACCGCATACCAGAAAAGGTTTTGCTGTAGGGTCTTCAGCTGGGGACCACCTCTCATTGATGTTTTGCCCCTTAGCCCAGAACATCTCCCGGTGGCGGGGCAGTGAACAGGGACGTCTCCCTGACACCCCCTGCAGCAAAACCTACTTAGATGTTGCTCCCTAAGCCTTGTCACGTTGTTTCAGTCAGAGCCAGTGGCTAGCTTTCTCTGCTGCTTCTGAAAGCTCCTTGGTGGATCTGCTCAGGGTGGCTCCACGCAGTCCCAAGTCCCTGAGCAGGCGTGGTGTTGTCCTGCCCACAAAGCCTCTGGCTCCCCCCTCCACCGGATACAGCCTCACACTCCATCCACTTTCTCTACACTCTGTGACCAGGTCTATGTATTTTGCGTTCTTTCTCTCGTAAGCAGCTTCCAGTCCCTCCTCCTATGGCACTGTCAGCTCAATCAGTACTACTGACTTCACAGCACCACATCTGGTCTTAAGGTGGTGCTGCATATCTCCTGTGGGAACTGTAGCTGCCTACCAAGGTCCACTTCCATCTTCCACGCTGCCCCTGGTGTTAACAATTTGGCGGGTGGTCTCTTGCTGGAATGTGTCACAGGTTCCCCCTGCCTTTGGAAGTGGATCCTGCATTGGCGTTCTGCTGGACTCTGGTTGTTTGCCTCCTGCCGACTTTTCTCCAGCACCTCTGCCAGCTTGTTGAGTACTTGGTCGTGCCGCCATCTGAGCCGACCCTGTGTCAGAGCCATTTTGCAGCCTGACAGAACATGCTGAAGTGAGGCATTGATGGTCCCGCAGAGGTCGCAGGATTGTTCTGTGCCAAGCCATTGGTGGAGGTTTTTGGGGCTCGGGAGAGTGTCGTACGTTGCCCTGATGAGGAAACTGAGCCGAGCCTGTGGTAGTTTCCAGAAATCTGCCCAGCTGATTACTCGGCTCGAGACACCCTCCCAAGTTGTCCACCTCCCCTGCTGCCCTTGTGCCACAGACCTTACTCTAAGCTCCTCCTGCTCAATCGTGGTGACCTCAGCAACATCAAGGTCCTTCCTCTCCTTCCTGCCTGCCTTGGACCATAGGATTGGTGGATCGTTCCATCCAAAGCCTGCCCGGCCTGTTTGGACCATGCCCACGACTTCTTGATGTTGCAGTCTCTCTATCGTCTTCTGGACCTCCTATGCATATACCAAATGAGGGGATGTTCTTTCCACGACTCTTTGTCGTTGTCAAAGTCCTCTGCATCGGCATTAAAGGGGAACATTGTCACAATTTCAGAAGGGTTAAAACCAATAAAAATCGATTCCCAGTGGCTTACTTTATTTTTCAAAGTTTTTTTCAGAATTTTAGCCATCACGGAATATTCCGAAAAAAAGGCTTTAAAGTGCCTGATTTTCGCTATCTGCGAAGCCACTGACCATTTTCCTGTGACGTCATCCAGTGATGCCAATACAAACAACATGGCGGATACCAAAACAAGATATAGCGACATTAGCTCGGATTTAGACTCGGATTTCAGCGGCTTAAGCGATTCAACAGATTACGCATGTATTGAAACGGATGGTGGAGTATGGAGGCAGATAGCGAAAACGAAATTGAAGAAGAAACTGAAGCTATTTAGCGAATAGCTATTGACGCTATTCAGCCATGTCTGCCTTAGCATCGCCGGTAAAATGTGCAGACCAAACGATCGGGACTTTCGCATTGACACTGGAGCAACTTAAATCCGTCGATTGGTGTTTGTTTGGGATTAAATGTGGGTGGAGGGAAACGCTGGATGCAAATACAGCTACAAATGTACATACAGATAGCCTAAATAGCATGTTAGCATCGATTAGCTGGCAGGCATGCCGCAACCAAATATGTCTGATTAGCACATGAGTCAATAACATCAACAAAATTCACCTTTGTGATTTCGTTGACTTTATCGTTCGAAATGCATCTGCTTTGAGTGTCGTAGGATACCCATTCATCTCTGTGCCATGTCTGTTGTAGCATCGCCGGTAAAATGTGCGGACCAAATGAGGGACTTTCGCATCTCTTGACACTGGAGCAACTTAAATCCATTGACAAATGTGGATGGAGGGAAAGGCTGGACGCAAATATAGCTACAAATGAGGCATAACGATGCAATATGTACATACAGCTAGCCTAAATAGCATGTTAGCATCAATTAGCATGCCGTGCTAATCGATGCACATTCTACGTAAATCAACTTGAATCCGTCCCTGATCGTGTTGTTACACCCTCCGACAACACACCGACGAGACATGATGTCTCCAAGGTACCGGTAAACAGTCGAAAAAACGGAAAATATCAGAGCTGATTCGACTTGCTACGTGTAATGTGTTTGAGAAAATGCTGTTGACTACCTAAGTGACGTAACGTTTTGACGTCATCGCTCGGAGAGCAAATAATAGAAAGGCGTTTAATTCGCCAAAATACACTCATTTAGAGTTCGCAAATCGGTTAAAAAAATATGATCTTTTTTCTGCAACATCAAGGTATATATTGACGCTTACATAGGTCTGGTGATAATGTTCGCCTTAAAAGTCTTGTTCAATTGAATCTCTCTGTTGGATTGCTTTGGGGATGATACGGAAATGTCCTGGAATGTCTTACTCCAGACATCTGTGTCCGAAACAGATCATTCTCGAAATTTCTTCCATGTTAATGATGGAGATTACTTTAACATCCAAAACCTGATACAAAGTCATTGTAGATCGTTTTGCTGCAGTTTTGGCTGGATTTGTTATTAGTAGGGTAGGCCTCTGCAAATCTTGTAAAATCGTCAACTACTATAGGTTTGTATTCATTCCTCTTTTGCTTTTCTCCGAATGAAGGTCGTCAATGCAGACTATTTCTGAAAGCTTGTTAGACTGCACGGGGTACTCACACATAAGCTGCAAGCTTTTTCTGTTTTATGCAGTTGCAAATCTTTATCACATATACTTCTACATCTCTGTTCATGTATAGCCAATAGAGTCTGTCTCTGGCAAGGTGAAGAATTCTCGCCTCGCCCACATGACATGGAGATGCTTTAGCACCAACGGTTTGTATTTCAGGGGTAAGACTAATTGTTTACTTTCTGGTGTCAGACGATACAAAATGTCATCTTAAACATGCAAACAACTCCACTCATGCAAGAGTTTGCATGTCATTGCTTTGACTGATCTTCTCATGTCTTTTGTGAATTTGCGGTTTATTTATTTTACTCTCAAGATCTCTCCAATTATTGGATCTTCTCTTTGAGATTGAACTGGCTAGTCATTGTTTATTTCATGTAATGGGGCACAAGGCTGTGGGTTGACATTAATGGAGAAGGCAGCAAGTGCAGTCACCCATGCCATCTCTCTCTTCCTGGTTGCTTTACTTCTTTCCCAAGCAACGCTCACAGCTTCTCTTGGAAACTCTTGGATGCATGTTGGCATGTAGTGGTCAATGTCAAAAGGGATTCGCAACAGCGTCTCGGCATCAATGTGACTTTCCCTGGTCGGTACCGGATGTTAAAGTGGAAGTGCGACAACTCTCTCCTTTTTTTTTTTTTCCTTTGTCATGAAAAAGGGACGTTTATGTCATGAAAAAGGGATTTTTTTTGTGGTTGGTGCACTAATTGAAAGTGTATATTGTGTTTTTTATGTTGATTTAATAATACAAAAATAAAAATAAATATACCTTTTTTTTAATAAAAATTAATAAAAAATTATATTGCGCGCCTGGTACCAATCGGGCCACGGCCCGGTGGTTGGGGACCACTGTTCTAGGGCAGTGGTTCTCAAATGGGGGTACGCGTACCCCTGGGGGACTTGAAGGTATGTCAATGGGTACGTGAGATTTTTTTTTAATATTCTAAAAATAGCAACAATTCAAAAATCCTTTATAAATACATTTATTGAATAACACTTCAACACAATATGAATGTAAGTTCATAAACTGTGAAAAGAAATGCAACAATGCAATATTCAGTGTTGACAGCTAGATATTTTGTGAATACGTTCCATAAATATTAATGTTAAAGATTTATTTTTTTGTGGAGAAATGTTTAGAATTAAATTCATGAATCCAGATGGATCTCTATTACAATCCCCAAAGAGGGCACTTTAAGTCGATGATTACTTCTTTGTGTAGACATTTTTATTTATAATTGAATAACTTGTTTATTTTCCAACAAATTTTTAGTTATTATTATATCTTTTTTCCAAATAGTTCAAGAAAGACCACAACAGATGAGCAATATTTTGCACTGTTATACAATTTAATAAATCAGAATTTTTATATACTGTATTTTACTTCTTTATCTCTTTTTTTCAACCAAAAATGCTTTGCTCTGATTAAGGGGTACTTGAATTAAAAAAATGTTCACAGAGGGTACATCACTGAAAAAAGTTTGAGAACCACTGTTCTAGGGTCTTGGCTTTCTGTCTTTCAACGTTAGCACAGCAGCCAAGTCTAGGGTCGATTCGCACTTAATCTGCAGACAACGGGACAGGCGTAGCGAACTTCTTGCTAGAATAGCACATATTTTCCAGGACGAAGCTTAACCTCGTGGGCTTAAAGAAACCGTAGGACCTTGGGACACCCTCTACGTGATCTACAAACGACTGTGAGTAGCAAAGGACGTCATCAAGGCAGGGAAGGCAGCACTCATCCTTGAGGGAAGCCAATATTTGTTCTATACTTCTCTGGAATGCTGCTGGTGCGTTGGACAAACAAAAAGGGATCTTGACCCATTCGTAAAGGCCCCAGGGTGTGATGAAGGTGGTGATATGGCGTGAGCCTTCAGCTTACTTGTCTTTTGCAGGCGTTCTTGTCCTCCAGATAGACATGGCTCCATTGTTTAGATAAAACTTACAATTGTTTTTGCTTCTCCACTTGAAACGTTGATGCCGTGTTGAAGCCATTGGTTTAAGGTGGGTACAAATTGTTCTGGCTAACTTTCAAATACCGTATTTTCCGCACTATAAGGCACACCTAAAAACCTAAAATTGTCTCAAAAGCTGACAATGCGCCTTATATATGGACTAATATTGAGCCACAATAAGCGTTAAAAAATGGATGGATGGAGGTCTCGCAACTACGGTAAGCAGCCGGCAACTTGATTTTCCCCCGTAAAAGATTAAGTGTGCTTCTTCTTCTACGGTAAGCAGCCGCCAACCCTATTTTCCCCCGTAGAAAAATAATCGTGCGGTGCATGCTGGGATATATGACTCCGGGAGGCGTGCTGTTTCTGTGTGTTTATTTAAAGACACGAAAATGGCTCCTATTAAGAGACAGGCTTACGACGCAGAGTTTAAACTCAAGGCGATCAGTCACACAGTAGAACACAGGAATAGAGCAGTAGCGAGAGAATTTAACTTTAACAGCAGCGACACTGACTCGTTTAATGACGACTTCGACGAGACGGAGCCGGGCATGTTGGATCCCGTATTCGCTCAACTTTTTGATTCAAACACTGAAGAAGAAGAATTTGAGGGGTTCGTGGATGTGGAATGACTTAATAAATTGAGCTTTACATGTTTATTTTGCGTGTTGTGTTGTGTGACATTATCGTTTGAGCAACGTTGAGTTATTGATATATTATTGCTTTGCACTATTTCGAGTGTTACTATATTGTGTTTGCACTAACGTTTGATTTACAGTAACAGTATCAGACTGTTTTTTACATGTTTATTGAATCGGGAAAAATAATAAAACAGCTGTTTATTAATTTTGGGAGTGAACGGAGTTGTCAGAACGCTGGTTTGTAATCTATTAATAAAGTTTGACTGACCTATCTGACTGTTTTGTTGACATTCCCTTTAGCGCAGCTCCATCTAAAGGATGCATAACGTAACCTCAGCCTCTACTGTAGCATCTATTCTATGCGCCTTATGATGCAGTGCGCCTTATATATGAACAAAGTTTTAAAATAGGCCATTCATTGAAAGTGTGCCTTACAATCCGGTGCGCCTTATAGTGCGGAAAGTACTGTTCCAACACGTTAAAGCCAACTAATGGTCTTTCCATGGACAAAGTGGTGACTAGAAATGGAACACTGACAGAAATACTTCGGACTTTGTTCCTTGGCAGGTTGGTTATAATGTCGGATCTCTGATAGTGGTCGGACTTTCAGGTAAGGCAAATGTAAGTCCTTACAAGCACGACTAAAATACTTACTTGTGCCTGTGTCTAGAAGTTTGATTACAGGTAAACCACTGCGATTACACTGCATCAGTGCTTTTTTTTTTTTTTTTTTCAATTACACTAGCAACAGATTCTGTATGCCTTGTGGCTAAATTGAAAAGTGACTGGCGGGCTTACTTGACTTGTTGTCATTTTTTGCCCTATCTACTTTTGGAGCAGTAGCTGGGACGGTGGAGTGGTGTATGTTTGTAGTTATACTTGCCAACCTTGAGACATCCAAATTCGGGAGATGGGCGGGGGGTTGAGAGGGTTTGGGGGGGCGGGGTTTGGTGATAGCAGGGGTGTATATTGTAGCGTACCGGAATAGTTAATGCCGCAAGGGGTTCTGGGTATTTGTTCTGTTGTTTTTATGTTGTGTTAAGGTGCGGATGTTCTCCCGAAATGTGTTTTTCATTCTTGTTTGGTGTGGGTTCACAGTGTGGTGCATATTTGTAACAGTGTTAAAGTTGTTTATACGCCTACCCTCAGTGTGACCTGTATGGCTGGTGATCAAGTACGCCTTGCACACAATTATGTGTGTGTTAAAGCCGCATATATTATGTGACTGGGCCGTCACGCTGTTTGTATGGTGTAAAAGCGAACGTGACTACCAGTTGTGGAGGATGCTAAACTCCTTTAAGGCACGCCCCCAATATTATTGTATGTGTGGAAATCGGGAGAAATTCGGGAGAATGGTTGCCCCCGGGAATTTTTGGGAGGGGCAATGAAATTCCAGAGTCTCCCGGAAAAATCGGGAGGGTTGGCAAGTATGCTTGTAGTGTGATTATAACTTTGGGGCTGCTTTTCTGATGCAATCACTGGACGTCTCGCTGCAATGACCGGTCCACATTTTCCTGTTTCTTTAGTCGCTTGAGCGAGCCAGTGACTCAATGTCCCTCCTTTCCACAAAAGAAACAGCGGTTACAGTCAATTTTTTTTTTTGGAGGCATTTTGACGATACTATCTTGTGATTAGTGGTGGCTAAAGCTGCCGTCGCATGGTCTCGATGATGGTTGTGAGCTCTTAAATTTTGGCTGCAATATCTGACCTCGTGCTTGCTGCTTTGTTCTTGAGATGCATTAGCGTCAAACAGAGCCCAATGGGCGTGTGCTGGGACTGGTCAAGGAAATGGCCCTATCTTCTTTTGTAGTTTACTCTCTTCACTAGTGATATTCATTATCCATCCATTTCTACCGCTTATTCCCTTTGGGGTCGCGGGGGGCGCTGGAGCCTATCTTAGCTGCCTTCGGGCGGAAGGCGGGGTACATTATATGCTGCAATATTGTCTCATCGCTGTCTTCACCTCTTAACAGAAGGGGTA
Organism: Nerophis ophidion; assembly: GCF_033978795.1. Taxonomy (NCBI): domain Eukaryota; kingdom Metazoa; phylum Chordata; class Actinopteri; order Syngnathiformes; family Syngnathidae; genus Nerophis; species Nerophis ophidion. The sequence goes on from NC_084613.1 coordinate 58,383,590, forward strand.
TTATTTCTGTTTTAATGTCACTGTGTCTGTTTCCAAGTCCCTGGTAAACTGTGCAGGCAGAAATCTTGAACAGTTGCTGCACTGAACTTTATGCTTGCATCTGACAGGTTTGAGGTGAAAAGGACATGTTGTCTTGAGACCTAATACATGGTACAGGGATTGTTGTGGTTTCTCATTTCCATCTTGTAGAGTGGCCATGCCAGCAACTTGAGGGTTCCAGGTTTTATTCCCGTCTTTGCCATCCTAGTCACTGCTGTTGTGTTCTTGGGCAAGACACTTCACCCACCTGCTCCCAGTGCCACCCACATTGGTTTAAATGTAATTTAGCCCTTTGAGTCACTAGAGGAACTACAGAAAAGCGCTATATAAATATAAATTCACTTCACTCAGCACATCTTTATCTCTTGAATGTTTACGATAAACTATCATTAGTTTTTAATCTGTATGGACGGTGTTTATTTTTGCATGAACAAAGACAGGGAATAAATATGCATGGTAAGTGTTTGCGACTTTTAACATGATAACTCAACTTTTTTTTTGTTCTCTACAAACATTCCTCCTGTTACTAATTTTGTGACATCAATATATTTTAAGATGAGATGTCTTTTGTGAAAAGAAAAGTCCTTCCTGCAGTGTGTACTTTGTCGGTCGACTGTTCAACTTTGTTTTTCTCGGTCTCAAATCGTCTTCCTTCTTGATTGCTTCTGCAGCCTGTCACTACCTGATCAAATGCACCACTTGGACCAACAGTCCACACTGCAGTTTCGTGGGCACCACCATCACCCAGGACCTCAAGTGGGAGCTAACCATCAGCTCCCTCATCAAGAAGGCCCAGCAGAGGATGTACTTCCTGCGGCAACTTAAGAAACTGAAGGTGCCGACCGAGATGCTGGTGCAGTTCTACTCAGCCATCATCGAGTCCATCCTCACCTCCTCTATCAGCGTGTGGTTCCCCGGTGCCACATTCCGCCACAAGCGTTGACTGCAGCGCATCTTACGTGCTGCTGAGAAGGTTATTGGCTGCAAACTCCCACCCCTCCAGGACCTGTTCTCCTCCATGACTAGGAGGCGTGTGGGTTGGATCGCAGCTGACTCACTCACGCTGGACACAAACTATTCCCCCCTCAGGCAGGAGACTGTGGTCCATCCAGACCCACACCTCCCGCCACCTGAACAGTTTATTTCCCCTCAGCCATTGGGCACATGAACAAAAACAAGATATGATAGCTCGGTTACAGCTCATGTTATTCTATTCTGTGTTGTATGTGTTTTATGTTGTGCCTAGTAAAATTTCTAGTCTGTGTACCCGTTGTCAAACAATGGCAATAAAACCTCTTCTGATTCTGCAGATGGGTTAAAGATGTTAAAATGCATAATCCGCTGAGTAAGTACGATGAATTAATCAGCATTATTCTAATAATCTTAAATAACCCAACCCTTCATTATGAATAATAACAAGCACACATGAATAAGAGACAGTTATTTGTGATGAGAAGCTAAGGTTGGCAGAAGACTTCATAAAACATGTATGCAATCTTGCTGCATTGACCTTGAGATTTTGACTCAGGGACTTGCATATGCTGCAATCCTTGTGGTATTTCATTCACATCATTTTTATCATTTATTCATCAATAGATGTTGTACTTCTGCTGCGCAATTGATGAAAACAAAGAAAATGCAATAATATAAATGCTATTTGGAGTTTGATGAATACGGCTCGCTCTTTGTTTGGGTCAAAATTCTACTTTTTAAATGTTTGTTAAGATAATCTATCAGTGTTAAAAAGACTTAAAAACACTAATAGTATCTTTAGTTATGAGCAATCAGGTGATTACTTTGTTGCATTTTTACCTGAGCACTTTATGGTCTGATACTTTTGCGTCCCTTCCCTTTCCAATAAAAGTACATGTTATTTAAAAACATTTCAGAACTCATTTGATGTAAGAGGATACTAATCAAAACAATCCAGATGAGCAAGAAGCAGACCTGTTTGAATAAAGTGCAATCGTATACAATAATTGGCACATCATATCTACTACCCTTCTTCTGGAACTGTTCCCACATGCTTTTCACATTTTATTCCTTCTTTTTTTATTTCTCAAAGTAAGTCAGGCATACAAGTTTGTCTTTGTTAGACAGGTTTGAAAAATCATTAGCAGGCACCAGAGAAGACCTCCTGTCAGACTCACAGCCGCATTTTGCTGCAATAAAGTGTTGAATGTTTTTCTGTGGTCATAAAACACAAATTGATGTATCAACCTGACTGATATCAACAACATCATTAGGCGGTCATGTTTTTTCTTGTTTTCACTTTGTCCGTAAAGAGCCCACTTATTTATATTGATTTCCCTATCCACTAGTAATTGCAAAACCAACGTGGAGAGACCGAATGTGTAAATTGTTGACAAGAAGATATAATTATTTCGTAAGCATATGGCTGAAAACCGTGGTACAAACTCACTATTGGAATTCAAATGTATCATTTTCCCTGAGTTCAAGTTGTGCTAAAATGCTGTATGTTGCAAAGAAATACATCATATCAATGTTTCAACAGCAGGGGGCGGCGTCTTAGGTTACTGCCTCTGGGTGCCGCCATCCACCCCTTGCGGATGTCCGTCTTAGTTGGGGCCTGCTCGGTCTAGGTGGGGTCTATGGTGGCAGCTCGTGCCCTGCATGGTACTCTGCAGTTCTGCAAGGTGGACAACTGCTGGGGTAGTGACCTGGTGTGTTTGTGACCTTTTTTCTTCTACCTTTGGGTGGAGGATCCACCAGGGCAGTTGCTAGATGTTTCATCTCCATCTTTGGGGTCCCTGCAGCTGGGGTGGGTGGTTCCCATCACCCCATGCTGGGTGGTCCTGCGAAGGCCGGCTTAGGTGGGGCGGTCTGGGGGGGTTGGGCTTGTGGGGGCCAGGTTGCTTGTGGGGCGATCTTCCTGTCCGACTGCAGGGAGTATCTACAGTATCTGGGCGGATACCCATGTCTAGACAACTGCAATAAAATTAAGTATCTTTCTCTTGGTCGCCTCTGTGCCATTACTCCTCCAGCCTTTTAGTTCAATATTTGTACTATGTTTTGCCTGTAGTTGTGCTTTTATACATATGTAAGGAAATAATTGTGCCTTGAATTTTGCATTTGTTTCGCTAAAGCAAGCGTGTTAGTACACACAGATTTTGTTAGTACTCACCACTACTTCATATGACACAAAAGTCAGTTTTTCCACTCTACTTTTCCATTTTAAAAGATTTACGCTATGATTGTTGGTACATTTAAAACACTTTATTATTTATTAAAACTGGACAACATGGGAGCTACAGCTATGGTGCTGAAAGATTTGGGGTAAAGAGCAAGGCACAAAGGCAGCAAAAAGGCCCTCCTTCCCCGAACCAACCGAAGTCCAGAAGGCAGCGTGAAATTGACAGCTTGGTGAAAGAAAGAAGACAATTGAGGAAGCAGTGGAGGAAGGCAACATAAATAGAAGGAGGGGGGAATTGAAGTTCTGCAGGCTGAAATAAAGCTACGGCTGACAAAGCTGCGAAGAGCAGAGCACCTCAGACGACAACGCAAGAGGAAAGAACGGACAATAACCCTTTTCTATAGCAATCCCTACAGACCTAAAAAGGTCTTTTTGAGCAAGAGAAGAGTGGGAGCTTTAAAGTACCTTTAAAAGACCTGGAGGAGCACCTGAGGAAGACCTACACCGACGGCCAAGGGCATGAGTCAGTAATTGTCCCACCCGACATGCCACCAATTCATGAACCTGAACACCAAATGGACATAAATCTCCCACATGGAGCGAGGTGGAGAAAAATGTGAAGCAGGCAAGATCAGCATCATCACCCGGGCCCAATGGTATCCCCTTTAGGCTTTATAAGAACACCCCCAGAGTCTTAAGATACCTTTGGAAGCTGATGAAGGTAGCATGGCAGAAGGAGTGATACCGAAAGCTTGGCGAAGAGCAGGAGGCATCCTGATCCCCAAAGAGAAGGACTTGTCATCCATAGGCCAGTTTCGCCAGATCAGCTTGCTGCATGTAGAAGGGAAGATTTTCTTCAGTGTCCTTGCCCAGAGGCGCTCTACGTTCCTGCAAAGAAACAGCTTTATTGATACATCGGTGCAGAGAGCTAAGTTCCAGGGTTTCTCAGGATGCTTGGAACACGCCAATATGATCTGACACCAGATATAAACAGCACAAAAAAAACGGAGCGACCTACATGTGGTGTTCTTAGACCTTGCCAACGCTTTTGGGTCAGTCCCTCATAAGATCTTGTGGACAGCCTTCAATTTATTTGGTGTACCTAACCAAGTCACTGAACTGGTCAAGAGTCACTTTCAGGATCTCCAGTTCTGCGTAACAGTTGTAGGGCAACATCACCTCCTGGTAGCATCTGGAAATCGGCATCATGGCGGGCTGCAGAGTTTCCCTTCTGGCATTCGTCATGGCAATGGAGCTGGTCATTCGAGCATCCCAGTGGGTAGTGGGAGGTGAGAGAAAAAGAGTGGCCCACGTCTCCCGCCAATTAGAGCCTTTATGGATGACATGACCCTCATTACAACAACAAAACCATGCACCAAACGCTTGCTGCAGAAACTCCAGGGAAACATTCAATGGGCACGGATGGAGTTCAAGCCAAGCAAGTCAAGCAGCATCACCATCATAAAAGGCCAACTAACAGGTGAGCGGTTCCACATCAGCGAGGAACCAATTCCAACACTCCTAGAGAAGCCCGTCAAGAGCCTCGGAAGATGGTATGATGCAGATCTCAGAGACACCCAGCAACTTGAACAACTGCGGCAGGACACGGCTAACAGCCTCAGGCAGATTAGAACCACTGCACTACCAGGGAAACTGAAGCCCTGATGCCTCCAGTATGGGTTGCTACCCAGACTCCGGTGGCCGTCAACTATGTAAGAGGTCTCAATAAGCCATACTACTCGCTTGGAAAGGCTATTGAACTTGCATGTAAGGAAGTGGCTCGGACTTCCAAAGTGCTTCAGCAGCGTTGGACTCTACAGCGACTGAGCCCTGTCGCTGCCAATCTCCAGCCTGGTCGAAGAGTTCAAATGTGCCAAGGTGAGGCTGGAGATGTCCCTCACTGACTCCTGAGACCCTGTAGTGAGAGCCGCTGCTCCTTGGCCCGTAACAGGGCGGAAGTGGACCCCAGTCACAGCTGTGCTACAGGCCAAATATACTTTGTTCCATTGCAACGTTGTGGGCCACGTCCAACAAGGTAAAGGAGGCTATAGTCTTGGATCTGTAACTCCTCTCCGGCAAAAAGCATCTGCAACCGAACGTCGAACTATGGATGTAGAGGAAGTGTGTCGCCAGGAAGAAACAGCCAGACGTTCCAAAGTTGCAACACAAGCCAAACAGGGGAGCTGGACAAGGTGGGAGGGTGTTACGTTTATACTGGGGGAAGGAGACGGCACGACATCAGGAGGTCTAGCTCAAAGGTTTTATTTTGGCTTGATGAGTACGTGGGGTGTGTATGCAACTATGTGTGTGGATGCAAGGCTACGTGTGGAAGTTACTCAAATATAAGTTACCTGAGGTTGTTGTAAGTGTGTGTTGATTGCAGTAGCAAACAAGTCCAGAAGGGTGAAACGAGAGAGGTCCGAAATCCTAGCGAGGTCCGTGGGGGCAAGAGAGAGACGTCCAGAGATCCAGGTGCGAGCGCGGGGGGGTCGAGGGTCCAGGGAGGCAGTCAGAGTCCGGGGGAAAGAAATTAGCAGGTGAGACGCACCGCTCACTGCAGAGGCACGGAGGTACTGTGGGAATAGCAGACGACAAGGACAGATAAGGACTAGGCACGAGGGAGACAAAACGAGCAAGAGAGAGAGACACAGGTGAGGACCCAGAGACGTGAAGCTTACTGAATCAAAAGGTTGTTCCGGCATGGAGCAGTCAGTGGCGTGAGTTTTTATGCCGCTGCCTCTCGTCAAGACCAGCTGCGTTGATAGGTGATTGTCGGCAGCTGTGGAGGCGCATGGCTGCAGTCTGCGCGGCACGTGCGGGGGCGTGTCTTGCCGTGCGGACAGCGGGACCTCTAGGTGCTACTGCTGGGGAGGGAGAAGCAGATGGCGTGTGCATCATAAGAGAGGGTGCTGAAAAGAAGAAACTCACGTTAAGCGAACTTTGTGGCATGAAATCCAACAGACTGTTTCATTGTTAAGCAACATATGATGCGCTACCATCTCCCATAAACCCGCAACAATGGTTTGGAAAGGACCCATCCTGTCCCTTGTGTACAACCCCAGCAACACTCAAGCACATAATGGTTGGCTGTAGAACCAGCCTCACTATAGGCAGATATACCTGGAGACATAACCAGGTCCTCAGATGTTCAGCAGACAAACTTGAGTGCAGGAGGACATCCATCAACACTCAAACCATCAACAACCAAGATGTGTGCCGACACCTACCAGTGTTTGTTCGGGAGGGGGAAAAGCTGAAGACGAGAACTTCAAATCCTGATCCAAGCCCATTGAATGCAGCCAGGGACTGGCAGATGCGAGTCGACTTAGATCAGAGGCTCATTTTGCCCCCGGCGATCGCAACGACCACCCTACGTCCAGACCTCGTCCTATGGTCTGAAAGCTGCCAGACTGTCTATATCATTGAACTGACAGTTCCGTGGGAGGATGCCATCGAAGAAGCGTATGAACGCAAAAAGCTGCGGTACTCCAACTTTGCAGATGAGGCAGAGGACAGAGGCTGGAGGGTAAGGGTGCGCCCAGTGGAGGTGGGGTGTAGGGGATTTGTAGCTAGTACAACAGCAACGCTTCTTAGAGGGAGTCAGGGGCAGGCTTACAGACAAGCCATTTAAGAGCTGGCCAACACAGCAGAGAGGACGAGCCATTGGTTGTGGTTGAGGAGGAGTGACACCAGCTGGGCTGCGAAAGACTAACACCTAATGGGACGCACACATCCAGGGATTTGATCACCCTGGGGTGGGCTCTTCCTCGGCAGAGCGTGTCTTGTGGTAAGCCGGGCAGAAACACCCCGTGACGCTGGGGCACACAACTGAAGATGTGTCCCAATGGTGGCAAATCCTCCCAGCAGTGTCACCTCGCCTCATTTAGGTATGCGGTCAGGTGCAAGTCTGGCTTAGGGAGGAGGATGCCCCTGCCATGCAGAGTTCCCAGGGATTGTACCAAGTAGTCCTTTCAACAAATTATGGTCTACATAAAATATAATGGTGGTTCATTGGTTAAATGTTTGCATAAATTATGTTTTACAGCTTTTACAGCTCTCTGACCGTCTCTTCAGAAGGCGCCGTTTGGTCTTTCTTACGTGTCTCCAGTTCGACTGCATCTTCTCCCCGTCAGCCGTGTTGCAGTTTTTTAGCAATTTCATATGGAGAGTTAAAACTACAGTACATGCCACTTTGTATTAAAAATGGCAACAGATTAGGATGCATGTGCATGTAAAAGATAGTCTGCCCCACGACAAGTGAATAAGAGAAAAATAAGAAGCTTATTAACTACAGCATTGGACTACAATGGTGGACTCGCGCAAAGATCTTAGGGTACATGTCTACCATATATGGAGATATCCGCTGATGTCACACTAAGGACAAACGTCAGACATATCTCTGCCATGCCAGTGTTTCATTTAAAATTTTGAGACCTGTGCAGCTCTAAAATACATTGCTCAAGATGAGTTGTGTGGGTCAATTCAGGTCTTTATTCCTACAAAAGATGCAAAAGATGTTAAGGCACATTAAAGGGGAACTGCACTTTTTTAAAATGTTGCCTATTGTTCAGAATCATTATAAAAGACAATGCGACCAAGGTTTTCTTTTTCTTTTTTGCTTTCTAGCATATATAAAAATTGGCTTGTTCTTGGTTGCTAGAAATTTTCTAATGGGAGCAATCAATTTTAAATCTCTTTAAAAATACATTCAAAAATCGTCAACAATATATAATCTACGTTCCGTAAACTGTATAATAACCAAGCTGTGGCGACAACATTATTGTAAGAGCAAACACTGAGGAGCTATTTTTGTAGCGTACAAACACATCGGCTTGTGCTGGTATTAGCCATAAAAGCTAACTATGGCAAGATATAAGCTAGCTTCTACAACAACACAAAATACATTTGAGTTTATATTGCACAACACTGAGATACGATACCAATTTGACTGAAAAACATGTACAATTGTAATACAGTACCTGTAAATTATCAGCCCACATTTCATGTTTTATTTTTACTCAGATGAGCTAGCCAGACAGCGTATGTACTGTAGTTGTAATAACACGCATGGCGTGCTGCGTCTATCATGATCGATATTAAAGTGAGTCACTCGATGGACAGTTGTTCATCTGGTCGAGCTGGCCCTGGCCGGGGACGTTTCCTGTTGATTTTGGGTAAGCAATCCATTTATGTCGAAATACCTTGGCTCCAAGTTTCATATTTATAGCGTCACAATGACTTTCATCCCCCTTTCCTGGCTTCCGTCTGCTCGAATATCTTACCCTTCCTTCATGCTCACTTCTATAAGGAGCAGTATATTTAACTTCAAAAGTATTAGATTGTAAATCATCATTTGTCAATAAATAGTCGTTTTCGTTGTCTGTTACCAAGTCTGCCATGATTAGCAAAAATGATTTCGGAAGTAGGAACACACATGTTGCCAGAAGTCAGGCGTGTGTTGCTATGGAAACAGATATCAATGTGCGGAATAAATAAGTCCCGTAAATGGTAAAAATGATCAAAATACGGTAAATATTGAACATACTGCATATTGTTATGGATGTGTCTCTTATTATATTATATATAGACTTGCAGTGTCTATAAAACATTGCTGGATGATTTTGTAGTTGTTTCAGGCTACTCCTAATAGCAGCATTCTTCAAGCATTTTTTATCATCTTTAAAATTGCATGACGTGTTCGTGTCCCTCATAACGATTGTGAATGGAGAACTGCACTCTTTTAGGAATTTTGGCTATTATTTAAAATCCTTATGTAAAGACAAGAACACAAATTATTTTTTTCAATGTATTCTAAATAGTAAATAACTGTGAACAAAAGTCCGCTGACAATAAAGCCCATGGAAGTTGCTCTATTCTGCATATGAAGCCTTTTAAAAAAACATCCAAGCACTTACATTAAAGTTGTATGTACATGATGTAAGTATATATGTAATGTAGTAACAGACACATTTATAATAACCTTTAGTAATTACGCATTTTTCACATACGCGGCGGGTACATTTCAAAACACATTACAACGTTTGCTTTTTTTTCAACATCACCGATTACTATTCACTGCAGACTTTATAAGAGCCAAAAACATAATAAAACATCACTTACTGTACAAAGTCTGCTGTCATTAGGATGCTGACTGCTAGGACAGTCATATATTCCAGTTAAGATGAGGAATGACTCATAATTCTTGCGAAGAAAAGGGTGGCGGAACCAAGTATCTTTTCGTGTCGTTCTCTCCATTACTGGGTCTAAATTGGCTGTCAAAGTGTATTAATTTATCAGAATACAACCTCATCCTTCTACTATCAAAGTGAGGGGCATGATTTATGATCTACAAATAAACTTCCATGAGCAAGACTGCGAGGAAGCAGCTCACCAGTCGATCATAAGCACACACTACCGTGATCGTAGGATAAATAATTTGTCTGCGTTAGCGCTTATAATAACAATATCACTAAAACTTGGTTCATATTCAAATCACGAAATGAAAATGGAGTAGTAAGTATGTAACATTTATTTGTATAGCACCTTTCAGACAAAAAGCTACACATTGCTTCACAACCAGTTAAAATATCGGAAATGACTTCTAATATAAAAGGCCAATACACAATAAAAAAAAAAGTTTAATATAACAAAACAGTATGAATAATCAGTATAAAACAAAATAATAGACAAGATAAAAAGCATGGCAGCACAAAACTAGATCATTAAAAGCCTGAACAAATAAATTAGTCTTAAGATTGCTTTTGAAGTTGTCAACAGAGCCAATTGAGCGCGATGACGGAAAAGATCATTCCGAAGCGTGGAAACGACAGCCTGGAAAGATAGGTCACCACTAGTCTGAAAACAAGTGTGTGGAACCTTCTACAGATTCTGATTCACGGACCTCAGAGCCAGATTTTGGTGTAAGGCTGGATCTGATCACTAATATAGGAAGGAGCCTGACTATGCAAGGCTCTGAGGGCTAAAACCAGATGTTTGAACTTGATTCTTTTGGACACTGGTAGCCACTTAAGTTATTTTAGAACAGGGAATAGGTGGGTCACAATTATTGCTGCGGAGTTTTGGACTAATTGCAGTCGAGAGAACCAGAAGACACAGGCGCATGAATGATAAGCTCAAACTAGTTCTGTGACACCATTTTCCTAAATTTGGAGATGTTCCTTAGATGACAGAAGCAGATCCTTGTCAGCTGCTTACAAAGCTGCACTAATGACATTTGTATTTGTCAAAGATAACTCCCAAGTTTCAGAGGCTTTGTTTAATAGCCTGGCCTAAATCACCTAAGTACTGTTTAATCCCTTGAATTCAATCATAAAGTGCAATAAGCAGTGTTTCTGTTTTGTCTGCATTGAGCTGCAGTGAGTTATTGCTTAGCCATTGTTGTATGTATACTAAACAATGAAGCAACGTTTTTGGATCTCAGAGGGCTTAAAAGAGCAGTAGAGCTGAATGTCACCAGCTAAAAGTAAAAGAAACATCACTAAATCTTTGAATGATCAAAGGGTTCAAATAAAGCAAAATTAATGCAGGACCCAAAACGGAACCTTGAGCCACTCCACACAACAAATCTGCTGACTCAGACCTTGTTTAATCAGCTACAACACTAAAGCTACACCCGGAAAAATTTGGGGAGAACCACTGCAGAATTGACCCTGACAGTCCTTTAGTCTTCTCAGCAGAACCTAATGGTCAATGGTGTCGAAGGCTGAGGACAGATCCATAAGAACTACAACAGTGCATTTTCCAGAATCAGCAGACATAATCTTGTCTCTGGACACTTTCAGTAAAGACATTTCCTTGGAGTAATCTTTACGGAAACCGGACTGAAATGACTCATGGACGTTACTTTGATCGAGGAAAAATATCAGTTGTTCACAGAGAATCTTCTCAAAGTCTTTATTGTTTATTGTATATTGTTTATTGAGTGGATCCCAATTAGCTGACGCCAAGGTGACTTCTCGTCTTCCTAGGGTCCATATAGGAGCATACAAAATAAAAATACAAAGAATACATGCATTACCAAACAGTATACAAAGGAAAAATACAACATAAGATTAAAAAAAAAAACCTAGTTAAACCCAGTATTAAAAATTCACGTCATGTGGGCAGCTAAAATAGGTATATCTTCAAAGCTGTCTTGAATGACAATTTACTTTGTGAGAGATTAATGTGAGATGGCAACCGATCTCAGAATGATATGAATCTATACATGACTGTATGTTTAAGGAGATTGGTCCTGGGAGCAGGAAGTGCCAAATAACCATTGGTGACATTCCGATTTGTCATGAATATGTGTGTTAGTTGATTTTAAAAACTGTTTGTAAAAGTAATCTGGTGATTGATCTAACATGATAGTTCTAAAGAACATAAGGAGACTACAGTACAGTGCATCGTTTTGATCAACAGACAACCAGGACAGGCGTGAATGCATAAATGAAATATTAGTGCGCAAAGAATATTTAAGTACCAGTCTAGCCGTTCTTAGACAGGAACAAGAACTTAGACATGGGTTTAAAGCTATTTAGCTCGGCCAGGTGTAAGTTGAAAACAAGACTATGATCACTCATGTGGACATACAAACCCGGATTCCATATGAGTTTGGAAATTGTGTTGGATGTAAATATAAACGGAATTCAATGATTTGCAAATCATTTTTAACCCATATTCAGTTGAATATGCTACAAAGACAACATATAAATGATAAATGGGTTGTACTTGTAAAGCGCTTTTCTACCTTCAAGGTACTCAAAGCGCTTTGACACTACTTCCACATTTACCCATTCACACACACATTCACACACTGATGGAGGGAGCTGCCATGCAAGGCGCCAACCAGCACCCATCAGGAGCAAGGGTGAAGTGTCTTGCTCAGGACACAACGGACGTGACGAGGTTGGTACTAGGTGTGATTTGAACCAGGGACCCTCGGGTTGCGCACGGCCACTCTTCCACTGCACCACGCTGATAAACATTTTATTTTTGCAAATAATCATTATCTTTAGAATTTGATGCCAGCAACACGTGACAAAGAAGTTGGGAAAGGGGGCAATAAATACTGATAAAGTTGAGAAATAGTCATAAAACACTTATTTGGAACATCCCATAGGTGTGCAGGCTAATTGGGAACAGGTGGGTGCCATGATTGGGTATAAAAGCAGCTTCCATGAAATGCTAAGTAATTCACAAACAAGGGTGGGGTTAGGGTCACCAATTTGTAAACAAATTGTCGAACAGTTTTAGAACAACATTTCTCAACGAGCTATTGCAAGGAATTTAGGGATTTTACCATCTACGGTCCGTAAAATCATCAAAAAGTTCAGAGAATCTGGAGAAATCACTGCACGTAATTTATGATATTACGGACTTTTGATCCCTCAGGCGGTACTGCATCAAAAACCAACATCAGTGTGTAAAGAATATTACCACATGTGCTCAGGAACACTTCATAAAACCACTGTCAGTAACTAAAGTTGGTCGCTACATCTGTAAGTGCAATTTAAAACTCTAATATGCAATGCACAACCCAATTATCAACAATATCCTGAAACGCCACCGGCTTGGCTGGGCCCGAGCTCATCTAAGATGAACTGATGCAAAGTGGAAAAGTGTTCTGTGGTCTGACGAGTCCACATTTCGAATTATATTTAGAAACAGAGAACGTGGTATCCTCCCAAACAAAGAGGAAAATAACCATTCGGGTTGTTATAGGCGCAAAGTCCAAAAGCCAGCATCTGTGATGGTATGGAGGTGAATTAATGCCCAAGGCATGGGTAATTTACCCATCTGTGATGGCACCATTAATGCTGAAAGGTCCATACAGGTTTTGGAGCAACATATGTTGTCATCCAAACAATGTTATTATGGACGCCCCTGGTTATTTCAGCAAGACAAGTGTTACAACAGCGTGGCTTTGTAAAAAAAGAGTGCGGGCACTTTCCTGGCCTGCCTGCAGTCCAGACCTGTCACCCATCGAAAATGTGTGGCACATTATGAAGCATAAAATACGACAGCGTAGACCCCGAACTGTTGAACGACTGAAGCTCTACATAAAACAAGAATGGGAAAACATTCCACTTTCAAAGCTTCAACAATTAGTTTCCTCAGTTCACAAACGTTTATTGAGTGTTGTTAAAAGAAAAGGTGATGTAACACAGTGGTGAACATGCCCTTTCCCATCTACTTTGGCACGTGTTGCAGCCATGAAATTCTAAGTTATTATTTTTGAAAAAAATAAAAAATAAAGTTTATGATATCTTGTCTTTGTAGTGCATTTAATTGAATATGGGTTGAAAAGGTTTTGCGAATTGTTGTATTTTGTTTATATTTACATCCAACACAATTCCCCAACTCATGTGAAAACAGGGTTTGTAATTTACAGACTCAGTTAAAATGTCTCAGTAAATATTAAAAACTAACTAAATATGGCCTTTTTGGTGAGTGAGCTCAGAAACATGCTGTTGAAAATTTAAATTTTCAGTTAATGTCAAAAGTTCCATTGCGGAGCAAGATGAGCCGTCATCAATATGAAGGTTAAAATCCCAAGGATTAGAACAGTGGTTCTCAACCTTTTTTCAGTGATGTACCCCCTGTGAACATTTTTTTAATTCAAGTACCCCCTAATCAGAGCAAACCATTTTTGGTTGAAAAAAAGAGATAAAAAAATAAAATACAGCACTATGTCATCAGTTTCTGATTTATTAAATTGTATAACAGTGCAAAATATTGCAAGTTTTTAGTGGTCTTACCTTGAACTATTTGGAAAAAAAGATATAAAAATAACAAAAAATTTGTTGAAAAATAAATAAGTGATTTAATTATTAATACATATTTCTACACATATAAATAATCAACTTATAGTTCCCTCTTTTGGGATTGTAATAAAAATCCATCTGGATTCATGAACTTCACATTTCTTCACAAAAAAATAAATCTTTAACATCAATATTTATGGAACATGTCCACAAACAATCTAGCTGTCAACACTGAATATTGCATTGTTGTATTTCTTTTCACAGTTTATGAACTTGCATTAATATTTTTTTGAAGTATTATTCAATAAGTATATTTATAAATGATTTTTGAATTGTTGCTATTTTTGGAATATTAAAAAAAAAAAATCTCACGTACCCCTTGGCATACCTTCAAGAACCCCCAGGGGTACGCGTACCCCCATTTGAGAACCACTGGATTAGAACATATTCCAACTTAATTATTGAACACAAGAAGTCACTAAAATCCTTTAAAAAGTCAGCAGCGGGGCCAGGACGGTAGATCAACAAACAATAAAAAGGGAGATGACAACCCCTCCTTGATCATCTGCGATTCAAAAGAAGAGCATTCTTGGGACTGGATCACTTTGAATGTGTGGTCATCTCTGTGCACAAAAGCCAGACCACCACCACAGCGACAGGGACTGGATTTCCCCACAGCAGGGCAGTAAATTAATAATTTCTTCCTCTCCCTGCCTTGTCTCAGAAAGACTTCATGGTATCCAGTTTTTGTTTTGAAAAAATATTGTTTGATAAAATGGATTTATTCACAATTGAACAAACATTCAACAGGCCAACGTGGAGTGTGGATAATGTCACAAGGCAGTGTCTGTGTTGCGCAGCGGAATTGGTCGAAGGCACGTCCAAGCAGTCATGTGAACTCCAGCTGGTCGGCACAAACACGGGAGTACACGATGGCAACATAACCCCCTGATCACAAGTCCAGCGCTGGGGAGGTTCCAGGACACTTGTTGTAGTCCAAGCTGGGGGAAGTGTGGACACGCTGTCGCACACATGGAGGAGGGAAATCTGGCGCAGGCATCGAGCGGTACGGCCGCCATGACAGCTGAACACAGCACAGTGCCTCTGCTACGGCATGATTTCGCTTGACCTGGATATCGAACGGTAGGCCTCTTTTCCTCGATCTTTTGTTTGTGGACCTTGCCCAACACCCAAGTAGTGAATGATTTGAATATTTCTAATGCCAACTGGATATCTTGCAAACATGTGTATACACCAGGGGTGTCCAACGTGCGGACCGGAGAACATTTGTGGCCCGTAGCTGGAAATGTTATTGCAAAAATAAAAAAATAAAACATTAAAAAAAGTGGAATGAGGTGCAATCTAACTAGAAAAAGTTGGCTGTTTTTTTTCTTTTGTCTATCTTAATTTTTCTTTTTTTTTGCCATTGCGCCAAAAAAAAAAAAAAATTATCTAATACTAATAATGAATTATTGACCTACTCAAGGCTCAAAATATTTCACTTTAAAATGTTTGATGTGGAAAATATTGCATATATTGTGTGTTTGCCTTACAAAACATTGTTTTCTTTGACAAAAGAGCATAAAAAACAAACAAAATAAAAGTTCAAACGTAAAATCGTAAAACAAAAATAAAAACAATTTTAAAAAATCGTCCCTATTTTACGTTTTACGTAAAATAGGGACTTGGCGCAGTGAGAGAGTGGCCGTGCACAAACGTAGGATCCCTGGTTCAATCCCCACCTAGTACCAACCTCGTCACGTCCGTTGTGTCCTGAGCAAGACACTTCACCCTTGCTCCTGATGGGTGCTGGTTAGCGCCTTGCATGACAGCTCCCTCCATCAGTGTGTGAATGTGTGTGTGAATGGGTAAATGTGGAAGTAGTGTCAAAGCGCTTTGAGTACCTTGAAGGTAGAAAAGCGCTATACAAGTACAACCCATTTATTTATTATTTATTATCATGTTAGACCCGCTCGACATCCATTGCTTTCGGTCCCCCAGAGGGGGGGGGGTGTGAGTTTTCCTTGCCCTTTTGTGGGTTCTTCCGAGGATGTTGTAGTCGTAATGATTCGTGCAGTCCTTTGAGACATTTGTGATTTGGGGCTATATAAATAAACATTGATTGATTGATTGATTTCTAAAATCGACAGATATGTGTGAAGTTGATCTTGTAACTTAAGTTAAAAAAAACTAATACAAATGTATCACTTTATGAGTGGGGCACCTTTTGGATCCAAAATATATTTAATGAGATTTTATTTATCTTTTCACTGAGATTACTCAAAAAGATTAATGAATTAAAATCAGTGGTGCCCTGCATTATTGATATTTTTAAGGCTGTAATTACTTCACATCAAACATTTCTTTCTGAATGTTTTGGGCAGTGGGGGTAAATACTGCATATTTCAGTTTTATTATAAACAAAACAAAGTTGTCTTTGACAAAAAAGGCTTAATATCAACCCGAAGTTTCTATATTGTAGTGATTTACTGTAAGCGTTATATAATTAAAAAATAAATAATAATTTGACTTTTTTTTAGCATTTTAGTTACTTAGACCTTTTATGGCCCCCGGGAGCCCTAAAGGTAAAAAAAATAATCCATATATTTTGTTATGGTTTGCAAATGAAAAATATCAATATCAAAATGGCCCCAGCATGCCTCAATATTTCTGTGTGTGGCCCTCAGGGGAAAAAGTTTGGAAACCCCTGGTATACACCTAATGGGAAGATCAATATAGTTCATCCATCCATCCATTTTCTACTGCTTATCCCTATAGTCATTTTATCATATTTCTGAAAGCTAACTGTCATGTAATTTGTATAGAATCAGAATCAGAATGAAACATACTTTATTAATCCCCGATTGGAAATTTTCAGCACAATCCCATTCAAGAGCAGAAAAAAAAAAAAAAATCTGGATAGAGGGGTCCAGACTGAGGCCAAGGGAAAAAAACCTCAAGGCCATAGCACACATATACATGTGTGTAAAGGAGAAAGATCAAATAACACAGGACATTAATGGCATTTAAAGAGCAGAGCTGATGTAACCAGCTGCCACTTCAGCAACACATCAAAAAACCGTAAAAATAATCAACCAATAACATACATTGCACGCACACAATTGCACCATGCATAAACAAGCAACCAAACAAAAACACAATTTCAACACCCACACACACTGTGGTGGCCTCTTGCAGTGTTCCACGCTATCATCTGCTGGGGTGGGTGGAGCATGGCCAGTGACAGGAGCAGACCCAACAAAGCAACCAAGAGAGCCAACTCCGCCCTGGGCCCCCCGAGTTATAGTATACCAGTCGATATTACTGTAAATGGTTAGGTTTTTTAAAGTAACACATAAAAAGCAACATAAAATAGAGCCGTGACCTGAGTGTGAGAGGTATTTGCGAGCAGCAACAATAATCAGATAAGCCAGCGGAAGGAGCAGTTACGATGGAAACCGGAGTCAGAGGGGACAAAGACAACCCAATCACCCTTTGAAACAGTTTATCAGGCCTTTACTATGCATTGATTAACGTGGACCCTGACTTGAACAAGTTGAAAAATGTATCCGAGTGTTACCATTTAGTGGTCAATTGTACAGAATATGTACTTTACTGTACAATCTACTAATAAATGTCTTAATCAATCAACCAATCAATGGAAAGAATGACAAGACAGACGTTTTGCAAGGAGCCAGAGGTGGCAGGATGTCTCCCTTTCCTTACTTCTTGCCATCAGGGAATTGTGTGTGTTTGCTTCAAACAATCACATTGTAAAATAAATCTAAGCTGGTGAATCTAAAAATTGACGACAGTTTGGTGAGCTTTATTAGAGATTAAAGCAACATGCAAAGAAGAAAATGTTCTCCATTCAGTAGTCAGGTGAGTCGAGATATGATTAAAGGAGGAGGGAATGCTTGCTTGTACCTGTCCTATGTGTGAAAACAAGCCCTCCATTGACTCTCTGTTACTAAACAAAGAGTATGTGAAGCCAAGACACATCTGTTTGTTATTAGTTTATTATTATTTCTTCGGTCAGTGGTCAACAAAATAAAGTTAAAGTTAGAGTACCAATGACTTAAATTTTTCCTCTGCATTTGACCCATCACCCTTGATCACCCCCTGGGAGGTGAGGGCAGCAGTGGGCAGCAGCGGTGTAGCGCCCGGGAATCATTTATGGTGATATGACCCCCAATTCTAACCCTTGATGCTGAGTGCCAAGCAGGGAGACAATGGGTCAAATTTTTTTACAGTCTTTAGTATGACTCGGCCGGGGTTTGAGCTCACAACCTACCGGTCTCAGGGCGGACACTCTAACCACTAGGCCACTGAGTAGGTTAATAAACAAACGGTTTTTCATAAACAAACAGTTGTCCATTCATAAATTGAAAATGTTGCAGATTGAAAGGGTTTAGGCTGAAGTTGAATACTTTCGGTCAGCAACATTTTCAATTTATGAATGTAGAACTGTTTGATTATGTAAAACGGTTTGTTTATTTTGTTGACCACTGACCGAAGAAATAATAAACATCAATTCGTTACTGGGGCTGATGTGATCACATATGTTGTAAGAATATTAATTAATAATCTACATAGCAAGAGACAAGCCGTGGCACCGCCAGTCATTGGGGCCATCTCGTCAAAAGATTGTTGGGGGTTTTCGGATGGTTATTTATTAAGATTTATGGGCAAAATAGAGGATTTTCCATTGGCTGCTTGTAAGTGGACTTTTATTTACGTTTATTTAAAACCATCATCATGTCTTTCATAATGATTGTGAACGACAAAAACATTCTCAAAAAAGTGCAGTTCCCCTTTAACAGTATTATTATATCCATCCATCCATTTTTCTACCGCTTGTCCCTGTCGAGGTCGCGGGGGGTGCTGGAGCCTATCTCAGTTGCATTTGGGCGGAAGGCAGAGTACACCCTGGACAACATTCACACTCACATTCACACACTAGAGACCATTTGGTGTTGCCAATCAACCTATCCCCAGGTGCATGTCTTTGGAAGTATCTGGAGGGAACCCATGCAGTCACAGGGCGAACATGCAAACTCCACACAGAAATATCCTGAGCCAGGGATTGAACTCAGGACCTTCGTATTGTGAGGCACATGCACTAACCCTTAATTTTTTATTTTAGATGTTTTGTAATTTTTTGTATTCTCAATGAAACATCAAAGTTTTGGGCTTGCTTGCTAACATCATATCGCAGTCCACGTGTATTTGTTAAGGTTGTGTTTTGATTGATTGATTGATCGATACTTTTATTAGTATATTGCAGAGTTCAGTACATATTCCGTACAAATGACCACTAAATGGTAACACCCGAATACGTTTTTCAAATTTTTCGAGTCGGGGTCCACGTTAAACAATTCATGGTCAACTCAGTTTTAGGCGTTCTCCTCAATGATTGGTCACAAGGCACTCACTCACGTGACTACAGGGCGCCATGCCCCTGCCAACCTTGAACTGATCCTATATACCTGTATACTTGCCAACCCTTTCGATTTTTCCAGGAGAGTCCGGGAATTTCGATGCCCTTTCCAATAAATCTCCCAGGGCCACCACTTTCAATAATTTCTCCCGATTTCCATTCGAAAAAAAATGCTACACCGTCCTTCACTTTGCGCCGTTTCCATCCGGACAATGATAACGGTTGCAGTTTTAAGTCATGTGCAACAATCAGAAGAAGAAAAGACATCAAGTCTCAGACATGGCGAGTAAGAAGACGACATACGAATTCTCTGATGGATAATCTATGCAATACATTGAAGGCAGCCACCCCAGTTGACATACTTCACACACAGGTCACAACATCTCTGTGATTGTTGGTCCACAGCTCATGAAAATTTTGGCAAAATTAGGGTAATTAGGTATTTATTTGGTCATTCTCTGTGCTTTTTTACGTTTATTTCGCAGTCGGGTATGTGTTTGTGTGCCTGCTGGTCACAGAACACTGCAATAATGTACCTAGCAGCAAAGTGTGTAAAATACAGCCGCATAATTTAACTTCCATAAAAAAAAAAACATGTTTTATTGTAAGGAGAACTATTTTTACACAGATATTTTAGTTGTATTTCATCAGAAAAACTAACGTCAAAACGACAGCAACTGCATGAATCCTAGCACAGCCGCACACGACCATGGGAGTAGTCATGGTGCCTGTTTTTTAGTTGGCACTACTCTATTTATACACGACTATTTGGTGTTGTTCACTTGAGTCATATTGCAGTCTACACGTATCTCTCATGTGTGACTGCCATCATATTGCAGTCTACTCGTATCTCTTATGTGTGACTGCCATCTACCGTTCGCACTTGTCATTATACCCTGTACCATGTAATTAGTTCAAGGGCAGTATGTACAGCCAAAATTGATCCGTACATTAAGCCCACTGAATTAGAAGACGCAAAGTCAATTTTTGAGAAAAAAGTGCGCTTTATAGTCCGAAAAGTAGTTAGATGAAAATATTAATAACCACAATATAAACTGCAACAAATATTATCCTACCAGTTACTTACATTCAATGGTACAGGAATTGGTTACAATTATGTTGTTTTGACTTACGTCAACAAGCTTGCTCACCTCTTATCGTTGCACATCCATCTGGTCCGTTGAAAAATGACCATTGAGGTGTGTGTCCATCTCCTTCCAGCTCTCACTATACACAACTCCAGTGGGACATATGTGCTTCCAAATTATTCACAATCCTCCGTAGCTACTTGCCAAATCTGTGTGCCATGTGTTCCTGAAGGGTTAGTCTCATATATTTTTATTAATGTATTTTTTTGTCCTGAGGAAGAGCACATGGCTGACAGAATTAAACGAGGGATACAAAATCAGAACTTGCGACACAACTAATCAAAAATAACCTTTAACAACAATAAAATATATTTGTGCCTGTTGTATGGAATAATTCTGGTTGTGCTTACCGTCCTCGAAGCTATTTTATTTGGTACATGGTCTAATGATAAGAGTGACCAGTAGATGGCAGTCAACAAAAAAGAGACGTGTAAGAATAGAATAGAATAGAGTTTTATTGTCATTATTGCAATGAACAGGTTCAAAGAACAACGAAATTGGAGCAGCTCCTCCTAAGGTGCATATACAATATGGTAGTATAAATGGTAAAAAAAAAAAAGATAGAGATGACAGATGTATCTATGTATATGTTTATGTATCCACACAGATGCATATCTGCATGCATATGTATACATATACACACATACATACAACATTATTGCACATTGTAGTCCGAAAAAATAGAAAAACATTTAAACATTACACATGAGGACATGATGGACATATTTTGCTCACTCAGTGCCTGTTTAATGCTACTTTGGCTCTTGGGTAAAAGCTCTTTTTTAGTCTATTGGTGCTCGCTTTTAGCACCCTGTAGCGTCTGCCTGAGGGTAGCAGTTCCAGGTGGCTGTGCCCGGGGTGGAATGGGTCTTTCAGGATGCTCTGTGCTTTCCTGAGACAGCGGGAGCTGTACAGGTCAGCCGGGGTGGCAGGGGGCATCCGATTAACTTCTGGGCGGTCTTTATGAGTCTCTGGAGCGCCGTTCTCTCTGCGGCCGTGCAGCTGCTGAACCACACGCAGATGCAGTAGGTCAGGATGCTCTCAATGGAGCACCGGTAGAAGGACACCAGCAGTTCCTGTGAGAGGTGGTTGTTCCTGAGTATTCTCAGGAAGTGCAGTCTCTGGTGTGCCTTCTTGATGGTAGCCGTGGTGTTGGTGCTCCAGGATAGGTCGTCGGCCAGGTGGACTCCCAGGGAGCGGAAGTCGGAGACCCTCTCCACACAGTCACCACTGATGATCAGGGGCAGGATGTCCGTTTTTTTCCTCCTTAAGTCTATGACCAGCTCCTTGGTCTTGGAGGTGTTCAGGGCCAGGTTGTTGACTTTGCACCAATCCGACAGCTTCTCCACCTCATCCCGTTATGCAGCCTCGTCTCCCTCCGAGATGAGCCCCACTACGGTCGTGTCATCCGCAAATTTGATGATGGAGTTGCTGGAGTGGGCAGGTGTGCAGTCGTATGTGTAGATGTAGTAGAGAAGGGGGCTCAGCACGCAGCCTTGTGGAGAGCCGGTACTGAGGTGCAGGCTTGATGACATGTGGCGACCCAACTGCACCCTCTGGGGGCGGTTGGATAAGAAGTCCTTAATCCACATGCAGATGGAGTTCGAGAGACCCAGGTCTGACAGTTTGGACACCAGTCTATCAGGAATAATGGTGTTAAATGCCGAACTATAATCCACAAAAAGCAGCCGCACGTAGCTCCCCCCTGTCTCCAGGTGACCCGGGCAGGAGTGTAGGGCTGTGGCGATGGCGTCCTCTGTGGACCTGTTGGCTCTGTAGGCAAACTGGTGTGGGTCGAGCTCGGGAGGGAGGACTGAGGTGATATGGGTCCGTACCAGCTTCTCGAAGCACTTCATAGCTATAGGTGTAAGTGCAACTGGACGGTAGTCATTCAGACATCTGACAGAGTTCTTCTTCGGCACCGGGATTATTGTGGAGGTCTTCAGGCATGATGGGATGACGGCCTGGGAGAGGGACTGGGTGAAGATCTTCGTAAATACTCCGGCCAGCTGGTCTGCACAGTCTCTTAGTACCTGTCCCGGGACTCCATCTGGGCCCGTAGCCTTCCTCGGGTTCACTGCCTTCAGCGTGCGTCTCACCTCATGCTCCTCCAGTATAAGGATGCAGCTGCTGTGGGTGTTGGGTGGGAGTGTTGTAACGGCTGCAGGTGTTTTTCTCTCAAATCGGGCGAAGAAGCTGTTTAACTCCCCCGCTCGAGAGGCGTCGCCGTCAGCCGAAGGGTTACTGGGTCTGAAGTTGGTCATGTCTTTTATTCCTTTCCATACCTCCTTGGTGTTGCTGCTCTGCAGGTGGGCTTCCATTTTCCTCCTGTGTTCGGCTTTTGCCTCTCTGATGCCTCTCTTCAGATTGGCTCTGGCAGCACTGTAGAGTGCCAGGTCCTGCGCTTTGAAAGCACTGTCTCTCTCTTTGAGTAAGCCTTGGACTGTTTTTGTCATCCAGGGCTTCCTGTTGTGGTAGACTCGGATGTGCTTGTCCACTGTGACAGTGTCTATGCAGTGTTTGATGTACCCCAGGACTGCTTCTGTGTACTGCTCCAAGTCTGGGTTTTCAAAAACTGACCAGTCTGTTGTATCAAAGCAGTCCTGCAGCTGTTCCATGGCTCCCTCCGGCCATGTTTTGACCGTTTTGGTTGTGATAGGAGCAGTTTTTCTTATTGGTGTGTAAGCTGGCAAAAGGAGCAGGGATATGTGGTCAGACTTGCCTAATTGGGGAAGTTGTTTGGCTCTATATCCATTTTTTATGTTGGAATAGACTTTGTCCAGTGTGTTAGCTCCCCTCGTAGCACACTTCACATGCTGGTGAAGTTTGGGGAGCACTTTTCTCAGGTCGATATGATTAAAGTCCCCCGCTATGATGTGGATGCCATCGGGATATTTGTTCTGTTGTGCACTGATTGTATCGTGCAACAGAGCTAGCGCCGTGCTAGCGTTAGCATCGGGAGCTATATACACATTTGTGATCAGGACAGCAGAGTGCTCCCTGGCTAGACGGAAGGGTCAGCATTTAACTGTAAAATATTCCAGATCTTGGGAACAGTGGCTGTTAACTACCTTTGAATCAGAAGTCCACTTGTTGTTTAGGTAGGTTAGCAGTCCACCCCCACGCCGCTTGCCGGAAGACTCTGCGTTTCTGTCCTGTCTGTGTGCTGTGTGACCGGTTAGCTCCATGCTAGCGTCTGGGATTGAAGACGTTAGCCAGGTTTCCGTAAACAATAGGGCACAGCTATCCATAACAGTGTTTTGTGCTACACGGAGCCTCACCTCGTCCATCTTGTCCTCTTCACCATGAGGAGCAAGCGACCTTGCATTAGCCAGGAATAGACTTGGTATCGCTGGTCTGTTTGGGTTCATTTTTAGTCTGGCTAACACGCCGCCCCTTCGGCCACGGCGTCTTCGCCTCCGCCTCCTCCTCGCCGGGCACAGTAGCCTTGGAGCTCCAGGGCTACGTGCTAACTCCTCCGGGATGTTGTGTCGGCTTGTAAAATCCACCGAAATAGTCTGCTCAGACCGCAATCCAATCTCCAACAAATCGTTTCGGCTGTACATAACCTTCGCCCAGCAAGTTGCTGACTGGGCTAGTAATAAACTATATAAAAACAATAAAAACAATGCACCTAAGGGGAGAGCCTAAAACGTCGCGTCCATGCGCGCCGCCAAACTGCAAGATGAAGCCAGTAAACAACACCAAAACTTTAAATGTTCCATTGAGAATATAGAACATTACAGACAGCGCTCAAAAATCTGTCAGAATGTTTTAGTACGACTTTGGTACGCAAAGAAGCCGCACCGCTTGATAGATTGTCGAAGCATAACGGCTACAGTAGACGTACTGTGCGTCAACATACGGTATTATTATGGTACAGCAAAATGGCACCTATGTATTAGCAGACATATTATCTGGCGTTTAGTTAGGCAACAATATGCTAAAATAACTTTTCTTACCTTCTGGAAATTATTGATGTGTATTTGGGATCTGCGTAAGTCCTGAAAGTTTCCGCGCATCCGCCATGGTAGTTAGTGATGACTCCGTAGTCCAGTGGCGCTCACACTTTGTCTGCAGGCGAGCTACTTTTCAATTGACCAAGTCGAGGAGATCTACCTCATTCCTATTTATAATTTATATTTATTTATTTAGGAAAGAGAAATTTTTGTTAACAAGTTAATGGTGTTTAATGATAATACAAGCATGTTTAACACACATAGATTCCTTTCTTTCATGAAGACAAGAATATAAGTTGGTGTATTTGATTCTGATGACTTGCATTGATTGGAATTAGACAGTGATGCTGATAACGTCCGCATTTTCAAATGGAGGAGAAAAAAAGTCCTCCTTTCTGTCCAATACCACATGAAAGTGGTTGGATTTGGCATCTCATTTGTCCAACTTGCATACTCGTATTCAAACACTTTGTTATGAGAGTAGCATGTGTGTGGCCCTTTAATGTCTGGCAGCAGGTGAGTGACGTCAGTGACTGTGCGGGTGGGCAAGCAAGTGAGAAAGCGGTCGCTGAGGGTGGGGGAGAAATACATTGGCATCAAACTCCGTAGCTTGCTAGCTTGTGCACGCTAGCTTTCTGAGACTCTTATTTTGTTAGCACAGGCAGGATGAAACAGGTATTTTATGGTGAAGACAGGAACTGTGCAGTCGGTCTTTAGAGTTTTGACAGTAGGTACGGAGTCTCTAGAAATAAAATGTGTTTCTCTGCGTCCGCCCTGTTAGTGATTTTTTTCTTAAATATGAGCTTGCAGCAGCCAGCGTCATCTCACAAGATCCTCGGGTGCCGAGAATGTCAAACAACTGACAAAAGTGAAGTCTTGGTATGATTGATGATTGCTCATTTTTATGTATATTTTTTAATGCCTGGCTTGAGATCGACTGACACACCCTCCGAGATCGACCAGTCGATCGCGATCGACGTAATGGGCACCCCTGCCGTAGTCGATAAGCTTCTTCTTTTTTCTCTATCTTCTTGTCATTGTCAGAGTTATTTGGTGTTGAATCCCAAGATGCAGAGAAGGATGGAGGCATTTTGCAGGAAAACAGTTTAATTTAAAATACTACAACTAGAACAAACAAAGGGTACAAACAAAAAGCACGCACGTGGGCGGATATAACAAACTAAGGGCTATGAACAAACAAATCGGAAGCAGGGAACAAAAAACAGTAAGCTACAAACATCTACCAAATATAGCTTACCGCTACGCTGCAATCACACGACCAGTGGGAATGACAAGTAGAAAATAACATTGACACGACAATAATCCAGCCCTGACTGGAGGAGAAAACAGGTCTTAAATAGTGGCTGGCTGATTGATCCCAGGTGTGGCCACTTGCCAATCAGCCACAGCTGAGGGTTACACAGCACTCAGGGAGACAAACAGGAAACAGAACCAAAATAAGAGTGCTGACAGGAATTAAAGACAAATACAGAGGAAAAACTAAGACATCGACCAAAACTGTCAGGGACAAGCCTGACAGTTATGGGGAATTCATCCTCCGCTTTTGCCGTTTTTAATATAAAGTAGTGTAAAGTTCTAATTTTTATCTCGCTATGGAAGCGCTACAAACTGCCTGTGAAGTGGGATTACATCATTCACCCACGAAACTTCAGTTATTAAAGAGTTCCGGTCGGACAGTTTTTCATGGAACACATTTTCAGCTTTGTTGTTGCACAAGTGAGCCATGGATGAGGAGATGCTGCTGCATTATTGATTCAAATAAATTCTGAATGTCATCAAAAAGGTTAGCTCCATCTTTTGACACTCCTTTGATTCCTGTCCTTGCACGCTACAAAGATGATGGGGAGAAAACATTGTCGAAGTGGAGCATCGTAAATAAGAGCACCTACAAAACGTCTTATCCTGAAGCGAAGGTCAGAAAGTGACTTGAGCCACCAATACTTGTTATGTAGACCACAAGGAAGTATTTTAATTGTAAAAAAAAAAAAATCATAATATGGTTCCTCCTGGGTACTCCAGCTTCTTCTCACCTCCAAAGACATGCACCTGGGGATAGGTTGATTGGCAACACTAAATTAGCCCTAGTGTGTGAAAGTTGTCCGTCTATCTGTGTTGGCCCTGTGATGAGGTGGCGACATGTCCAGGCTGTACCCCGCCTTCCGCCAGAATGCAGCCTAGAAAGGCTCCAGCACCCCCCGGGACCCCAAAAAGGTACAAGAGGTAGAAAATGGATGGATGGATGACCCCTTTAATGCGCCTTATGATCAAGTGCGCCTTCTGTATGAAAATATGTCCGCTCATTGGCAGTCACTTTATAATCTGGTGCCCCCTTTGGTTTTGAAAATATGGTATGTGTGGAGAGGCGGAGCTGACGGGCCGACGGCAGGGCAGGGAACGCAGTAGCCCTGCTCAAGATGGCGGCAAGGAGGCGGAGAATGTGGCGTAACGGAGAGGCGGGGCGTGCCGGGAGCAACACCGCTGCAATCCAAATCAGGTGCATGGCTCACACACCGGCTCACAATCTACAAATCTCTTCGCAGATTATAAAAGGGGAGAAGGAGGAAGGATAAAAAGAGGAGGTAGAGTGTCCGCAGCAGATGCAGCAGTGCAGGAGAAATGAGCGCAACAGATATCAGCACACAAGAGAGACGACGTGACCGGCTGAAAGAGCGACTCAGGAGCGAGCATCGGAGAGGAGCTGAAAGAGCGATCCGAGCTGCAGAAAAACGTATTAAAAAATAAAGAGTCAAACGATCATGTCCTTCCTGAGTGGCCCATGGAATCCACACGACGACAGCAAGCGACTGTCACAGTATGTATTCTTAAAATTCAAATTTTTTATAATCGGCTCTATGTAGGTGGTTAGCAATGCAGCTAATATATACCATCCTGCCTCTAAATCACTCAAAAATACATCCAAACGCCAACAATACTTAAATATTAACCAAGCATTAGCAACATTGTTATTATAAGCGTTTACACAAACTAACTATTTTAAGCCGCAATGTGTTATAGAACGCTAACTAGCCTGTGTAACTGCAGTGTTGACATACTTAGCTGCTGCATCTAAATCACTTCTGAGTTGGTGAAAGTCAATTCAAGATGATAAAGCATTTTTCTGGATAAATGAAGGTTCAATTAATCAATCAAAATGTATTTATATAACTCTTAATCATAAGTGCCTGAAAGGATTTCACAAATCCTCTGATCCGAACCCACATTCGGGCAAGAAAAACTCAACCCAATGGGAACAATGACAAACCTTGGGAGGGACTTTAGCTGACCCAGTGGTTCCCCTTTGAAGTTATATTTCCTAGTTTTAATGCATTGTGCACAAAAGATCCAACACACTAACCAATTTTAAGGTTTTCTCTTCTTTTAGTGGGTTCAACATGTGTCTTAAATCAGTACCCACAAAAATCTGTTTTAAAAATAATATGATTTATCATCCAAACCGGGGTGTCAAACTCTTTCTAGCTTAGGGGACTGGTAAAATCATGGCATAATAACATAAAAAAAAAACTACGACAACTTCAGATTGTTTTCTTTATTTTACTTCAGTCCGGTCTAGAACAAGCACATTCTCAAAATTTACAAATAATCCTCTTGACATAACACTTCAGGTTATTGAAAATTCTGAGGAAAAAATTGGAAGAGTTGCAAAAACACCATGAAAAACACAATATACGTATAGACCTTGTCTTAGAATTTTTACTGTACAAAGCCATTAAACTGTAAGTCAAAAGATACAAACTAAATAATAATAAAAAAAACTCTTCTCTGTATCAAATACCTCACTTGTCATTTCCACATATTAGTCCTGTGCTAACTCAACAAACCGTGCAAACTGAGAGGACCTATTCAAGATAGTTGAGTTACTCTCTGCCTTGTAGGCATCACTGTGTATTAAAATAAAAGCTGTGCAATGCATGAACAATTTCGACAAACCAAGCAGATTAATTTAATTAACAGTATTCCAGTAAATCACACACTGTTTGCTTTCTTTAGGTTTCCACAGAAGACAACAATTTTTACAGAACTCTATCAAGGTGCAGTGTCACATGCATCATTTTAAAGGGGAACTGCACTTTTTTTGTATTTTGCCGTTTACAATCATTATTAGAGACATGACGATGAATGTTATACATATTTTTTTGCATTCTAAATATTAAATAAAGGTAATCAAAGCTTCGCTTACAATCAAGCCTATGAGAACCGTTCAATTCTGCCTATGAAGCCGTTAAAGAAACATCCAAACACCTCCATTGAGGTGTTGAATAGAAGTTTATATGTAATGTAGCAATGGGCACATTAATATAACATTTCATATTTACGTAATCTTTTTTAAGCATTCGCGGCGCATTAATTTAAAAAAACACATTACGTTAGCGTTTTTTTTCTTCATCCTTGATTATTACTCACTGCAGACTTTATGAGATCCAGCAAACATATATTAACATTGTTTTCTTAGTGGAAACTGGGAAACACACAGCACACCATTGTTACTATAACAATCTACACGGTTAATACAGTTCACTTCTCTTTCTTCCCCTCCATTTATCTGCTTTCTTCTGTATTTCAAGTTATCATTACATATTTGTATTGTTGCATTTGAAAAAATGGTATTGTTGATAATAGAGGTAAATATTGTTATTATTCATCATCAATAGTGCTATTTCTATTGGTATTTGTATTTCTCCATTTGTAGTGTAATAATGTAGTTTCTGTGTTATTAATATTTACTTCCCTAACTGCTTCTTTGCTACTTTTTGTATCATATTTGTAAATATCGTATTTGCTGATGCTGTTCTGTTGTTGTGGTTGTTATTGTTGTGTTTGTTGCCGTCTCTCTGTCTTTCCCCCCTCTTGTCCCGGCAATTTCCCCCTCTGCCATCCTTATTTTCTCTTTCTATCCCCTTCTGCTCCGGTCCGGCTGCGCCAAATTATATTAATCCATTTAATAAAGTCAAATACAAATGAGGCAACAAGAGAAGTATTCCACACTTCTCTTTTAAAAAATCAAAAAAAAATCATCTACATCAACAATACTATTTGCCTGAGTAGCTGGACAGGAAATAAAAACATTAAAAACAATAAATCAAACAAACATAATGAAACATTTATTACTGTACAAGGTCTGATGTCATTAGGATACCAACTGCTAGAATGTTCATATATTCTCATTAAGGTGAAGACTGTCTCATAATCCTCACGATGAAACAGGGTTATGGGTCGTGGGGGACCAAGCGTCTTTTCGAGTCATCCTCACCAGTTTCGAATCCTCAATGGCTGAAAGTGTACTAACTGGTCGAAATACCTACTCAGACGTCTTCTGTCCAGGTGAGATGTATGCTTTATGATCTAGAAAAAACTTACAGGCAACAGGGAAGCGAGAAAGCTGCAGACCATTCGAGGATGTAAACATAGGGACACACGCAAGTGATCACAGCGCCGCTATAAATAGTTTCTCTGCATTATCAATTAATCAATGTTTATGTACTCTAACCGTCTACAGGAACAGTTCCGCTCCAATGACTCTGCACCCGTGTGGGGAGGATTGAGGGCCCTTACGAACTATAAGCCCAAAGCCCCCCACGCCCTGAATGACCGAACTCTCGCTCAGGACCTCAACACATATTACTGTCGTCACAAACGGCCTTCAACTCATCAAAGCTCTACCCCCCCTCCCCCCTCCCCCCAACTGCAGTACTACATTAAAGGACTTAAAAGACTCCAAGAACATCACAGGACCTCACAAAAGGCCCTCTCCATCCGAGAGGAGGATTTACGCCGGCAGTTCTTGAAGCTGGATACGCGGAAGGACCCCGGGCCTGATGGTGTCTCCCCCTCCACCTTGAGACACTGTGCGGATCAGCTGGTTCCTGTCTTCACTGACATTTTTAACACCTCTCTGGCGCTATGCCGCGTGCCGTCCTGTTTCAAGACCTCCATCATCGTCTCTGTCCCCAAGAAAGCTCGGATTACAGGCCGGTGGCGCTGACGTCTGTGGTCATGAAGTCCTTTGAGCGCTTGGTCCTGCCCCACCTCAAAGACATCACCGTCCCCCTCCTAGACCCACTGAAGTTCGCCTACAGAGCGAACAAGTCTGTGGATGATGCAGTGAATCTGGCCCTCCACTTCATCCTGGAGCATATGGATTCCCCAGGAACCTACGCGAGGATCCTGTTTGTGGACTTCAGCTCTGCCTTCAACACCATCCTCCTTGGACTGCTACGAGACAAGCTCTACCAGCTCAGCGTGCCCGACTCCCTCTGCAGGTGGATCAATGACTTCCTGACGGACAGAAGACAGCACGTGCGGCTGGGGAATATTGTCTCGGACAGTCGAACCACGAACACTGGTACTCCTCAGGGCTGTGTACTTTCCCCCTGGCTCTTCTCCCTGTACACAAACTTCTTCACCTCCAGTCACCAGTCGGTGAAGCTGCTCAAGTTTGCGGACGACACTACCCTCATCGGGCTCATCTCGGATGGCGACTAGTCTGCCTACAGGCGAGAGGTGGACCGGCTTGCGTCCTGGTGCAGCCTCAACAAACTGGAGCTGAACGCCCAGAAAACAGTGGAGATGATCATGGACTTCAGGAAAGTCAAAGTCCCCCCATTCCCCCTCACCCTGATTGACTCTCCCACCCCCGTCTCCATTGTGGACTCCATCCGTTTCCTGGGCACCACCATCACCCAGGACCTCAAGTGGGAGCCGACAATCAGCTCCCTCATCAAGAAGGCCCAGCAGAGGATGTACTTCCTGCGGCAACTGAAAAAACTGAAAGTGCCGACTCAGATGCTGGTGCAGTTCTACTCAGCCATCATCAAGTCCATCCTCACCTCCTCCATCCGTGTGGTTCCCCGGTGCCAGAGTCCAGGACAAGCATCGATTGCAGCGCATGGTACGTGCTGCTGAGAAGGTGATTGGCTGCAAACTCCCACCCCTCCAGGACCTGTTCTCCTCCAGGACCAGGAGATGTGTGAGTTGGATCACAGCTGACTCTTCTAACCCTGGACACAAAATATTCTCCCTTCTTCCCTCAGGCAGGAGACTACGGTCCATCCAGACCCACACCTCCTGCCATCTAAAAAGTTTTTCCCCCTCGGCCATTAGACACGTGAACAATAACAGGATCTGATAGCTCAGTTACAGCTCATTTTGTTCTATTCTGTTATATGTTTTTTTTGTCGCACGATTGCGCCAGGTAAAATTCCTAGTTTTTGAACCCGTTCTCAAACAAATGCAATAAAAACTTTCCTGATTCTGATTTATATAGCCCTAAATCACAAGTATCTTAAAGGGCTGCACAAACCACAATGACATCCTCGGTACAGAGCCCACATAAGCGCTTATAATGTTAATATCACCAATACTTGGTTAATATTCAAAACATAAAATGTAAATGGCACATTGTTGGCCCTTTTTGAAAAGTTATTTAATGGATTTTATGGGCAAAATAGAGGAGAGCTCTCATTGGCTTCGATGTAAGCAGACTTTTATTTAATTTTATTTAGAATGCATTAAAAAAAATCCTCCATCCATAATGGCTGTAAACAATAGGCAAAATTCCCCCAAAAAGTTTCCCTTTAAAACGGGGTTAACAATTGATTATTTCACTCTTGAAACCTGCCATATTTTAGTTTTTACAAGTGTATAATCAGGTGTTAAATTTTAAGGGGCACACAATTTCAGGATGTTATTCAAGTGCTAATGCATAAGCCTTGAGCGTAGCTTTGTTTTACTGATGCTCAGTATAGAGAGAAAACTTTGAAGCATGTTTTACGTTTGGGGGAGGGGGAGGAGCCGCAGCATTGCTTTACAGAATTGCTATTGCGACATCCAGTGGACGAATTCAGAACAGCAGTTTCTTTCATTTAAGGATGAAGTTTATTTTACATTTAGCAAACTCATGTTGCTGAGAGTTACTGGTTCAATCCCCACCTTCTACCATCCTAGTCACGTCCGTTGTGTCTTTGAGCAAGACACTTCACCCTTGCTTCCGATGGGTCCTGGTTAGCGCCATGCATGGCAGCTCCTGCCATCAGTGTGTGAATGTGTGTGTGAATGGGTGAATGTGGAAATAATGTCAAAGCGCTTTGAGTTCCTTACAAGTACAACCCGTTTACTATTTACCATCTCAAAAAAGCAAAGCCGAGTAGATCTGACGATGTTAGTCCGATGCTAGACAGGTCGCCATAAGGTAGTCATAATGCTTAGATAATGTCAACGGACCCAAGGTAACATTCACACATAAACGACCATGCCCCTACATGGGCCTGTCAATTTGAGCTCAAAGACCTGAGATGACATAATATCCGGCTGTAAGGACTGGTTCCCTGGCTGCTCAAGAGGGGGGACTTGACTAGAGCTCCTAAGTACTGCAGAACTTTCTATGATGCACGTTGATCATTAAATAGGATGTCTAACGTGGGCGGCGGGTGTAAGTTGTGGTGAATTTCTGTTCCGTGCGTCGGCTGTTTCCTTTTTCGATGGCTGAATCGTTCGTGTTCACCTTTGAGGCTGCGTGGTGTACATTGTGTCCTTTCTTATCCATAATGAGGGTGAGTCCATCATGCGCTAAATGGTGACTAACTGATAATTGATTGTATGAGTTTGTTTGACTTCATGTGAACAATCTCATATTTCCACCGTCACCTGTTCTTCAATTTTATTGGCCTGAAGTGACGAGGCTGAAGTGCAGGGAACCACTGTTTTTTTTGCCACATTTTAAAGAATGTGGGAAAAAAGCAGTGGTTCATAGTACGGTCCAGATATGATTAGACAATTTACAACCTAATTGTAGGCCTGGGCCGATATTTGATAAGCCAATTTACCAAGGGTAAATGAAAATCAAGTTGGTAAGTTTTCCAGCATCCATAAATCAGCATGTGCATGTTTCAAGAGTATTCACACTTGTCATCGGTTTCAGCAGCTTCATGCATTTGCGCCATAGCAAAATGAAAAGAAGGGCGTTAATTTTATTGTCGTCATTAAGTGTCTGTGACTCTTTGTGCAGAAAATGGGGGCAGGTGGCTCATTAGCATCACACTGTGCAACTAGATAGCATGTAGAAGCTAACATAATAATCATGTAGTGCGTTTAGTGTTACTCAGTTAACCAACTTAATGACACATTCAGTAGTCCTAGCTTCATAGTGTTGGATGCCCCTATGTTAGAAGAATGTACTCCAAAAAATAGTCATAAAAAGAACAGTTGTGGAAGATCAACAGTTGAACATGTATTGCCTCACAACAACTGGCAACCTACTACTCATACTGTACAGTGGAGAAGAAGATGGGACATTGATTAGCCTAAGACGTGTTTATTAGCACAAGAGTGGGACGTGTGTAATTAACCAGAATACGTGGTGTGTGAATATGTGATGCGTTTAACTGGAGAGTGTTACCAGCAAGTATTGAAGTTGCATGTTGTGAAGAATGCGGAAGTCCAGAGAGGGCAAGGCAGACTCTGAAGTCCGTGGGCAGGCGAGAGGTAGAGGGCAGGAGAGAGGCGTCAAAGTCCGTGGGCAGGCAAGAGGTCGAGGTCCGGGGGGGCAGCAAAGAGTCCGGGGAGACGAGACGCACAGCTCGAATCCAGTGAACAGAGAGAAGCTGCGGAACGATGAAACAGGACACAACACAATGAGCACAGCGGAGGGAAAACACGGAGTGCAAGTAGGCACATGGAAGTAGAGCTACAGATATGTGGGCTTACTGTACAATACAAGTAGCTACGTTCTGGCACTAGAACGCAGGAAGCGCTGGTCTAAATAAATAGTGCGCGGCACCCTCATCTGTGTCAGGTGCGTTGGTTGCAGAGTGAAAGCGGGGCGGCCGTAGAGAAACACCCGTGGCATGTCCGGAGGTGCGCTCAGAGGATTGCACTGAGGAATGATCGCCGGCAGGTGTTTGAGCCGTAACGCATACCACTACCACGTACAGAAAATAAAACAATAGAAAAAAAGTTATTCTAAGTGATGTGTGTGTACTCTTGTTCCATCCCTATTACTATTTCTACCTGGGTACTGAAAATTAATTATTAATCTACTTGTTCATTTTATGTTATTACCTGCTTACTTTCTCTTTTAACATGATCTCTCTACACTTCTGTTAAAATGTAATAACCACTTATTCTTCTGTTGTTTGATATACTTTACATTAGTTTTGGATGATACAACAAATTTGGGTATCAATCTGATACCAAGTCATTCAGAATCATTATGTAAGACAAGCACACATGCTTTTCCTTTTTTAATGTATTCTAATGCGTAAATAAACGCGATCGAAAGACAATACAACCGATGAGACTCGCTCTATACGACCAATAAAGAAAGCGCTCTAAAAATAAAATCCAAAAACCTCCAATAAGTTTTTATATACCCATTGTAAGTATGTATGTAATATAATAACAGGCACATTTGTAATAACGTAATATTTTTGCATTTTGCTCATATTAATTTAAAACATGCATCACAACGTTGGCTTTTTCCTTCGACAACATCACTGATTACTACACACTACAGACTTCATGGAGGACAACGGACAATAAAAAACATCACTTACTGTACAAGCTCTGAGGCGAGAAACCAGCTCACCAGCCGATGATGACAACATAGCAGCAACATTGTTGCGTTTGGGTCGCATATCTTGTGGTGGTTGTTTCCTCAAGATTTAGAAGGACGTCAGGAAGCAGCGTGCAGGTAAGATGCATAGTCTTTCTCCATAAACTAAGGAAAAAACATGCCGACGGCACGGGATGGTACGGCAAAGCTAAACAATGAACTAGCACGAGGATAATAGCAAGTAGCTAGCAGCATAAACCTACATTAAGCAATCAAGAAACGCATTTGTTGTGTTTAGCGTACAAGACTTCCAGGCAGAGTGTGGCACAAGTCAGGTATATTTAGCTCTTTGATTAGTGATCAGGGCGCTGAAACAGAAATTGATTGTAAGCTAACAATAATATTAGCAAAGTAAACATCTGTCACGTGCGGGTCGCATCTTAATGCAGGATCGTTCCTCCAACGCAAACATAGACACTCCGGACAACAACGTAAAGGTAAGAATGATTTAATAACAAAACACTGGTACAAAAACAGACGAATAGAAACGCATGGCGAAAGCACAGAAGCTAATGCTAACACTAGCACAGGATCAGGTAACAAGAAATCTAGTAATTACAAACAAAACAGTTGCATACCGCAAACAAGGGACCAAGACCGACTGACGGGAGAAGGCAGGCTTAAATAAGGAAGTAATTAACAAAAACAGGTGTGCGTCTGGAACCCGCAGCAGGTGAAATTAATATGTTACCATGGTGACCAAACTGACTCACAAAGGTACACAAACAACAAAGGGAGTCCAAACTAACAGAAAATAACTAAACTAAACATGACAAACAAGGGTGTTGGGTCCCTGTGAGAATGTGTTGCTAAAAATAATTTGTCTGCGTTCACGTTTATGACTCCAATATCACTAATACTTGGTTAGAATTCAGGTCACGACATGTAAATGGAGTATTTTTGGCGCTTTTAGGAGGGTTATTGATTTGTTATATCATGGTCTTAATAGAAGACCTCCCATTGACTCCAATGGAAGTAGACATTTTTAGAAGTTGAGTTGAGTTAAGATTGAGTTTATTTAGAATGCATGAAAAAAAAATACATAAGTCTTCTTGTCTTATAATGCTTGCGAACAATGGGAACCATTCCATAAAAGGGCAGTTCGCCTTTAATAATATCAACACAGTATACAAACAATTTCCTTATTTTCTTTAGGTGCATACAATTGTTTGATCAAAACAAAGTGAATTGTACAGAATAACTAAACAATATATGCTACAACTTGTAATCAAAGTCGTCTTGTGTCCAAAGGGCTTGTCGTCTGAAATGTTAAACATTAACAATAACTACAAAGAAATAACATTTTGGAAAAAAATAAAACTACCCATCTAATAACTATGCTGATAACACACTCTGTATCAACACCACTGCATCCGTCTTCCCATTTTGTGTATGCCTGGAAGTGGCCACTAAATAGCAACCATACTGTATAACATTGTTGTTACAATGTCCTCTTTCTTGAGAAACGTTTTAACCGATTTTGCCTT
Organism: Nerophis ophidion; assembly: GCF_033978795.1. Classification (NCBI taxonomy): domain Eukaryota; kingdom Metazoa; phylum Chordata; class Actinopteri; order Syngnathiformes; family Syngnathidae; genus Nerophis; species Nerophis ophidion. The sequence continues at coordinate 58,420,234 of NC_084613.1, forward strand.
ATCCTTCAGTGATATTACTACTTGTAAAAAATCTTGTTAATTTGCCACAATAGAGGATTATTGACTGTGGGGAGTGTCTTCACACAGTGTGTGAAGATATACGCATGGCTGCTAACCGCGTGTGGGGCGTTCTGTGGACTTAGCATCGAAAATAGTGACTGACCTTTAAAAATTTGGACCATTCCCGGAGAATTGGAATTTACTCATCGATACTTTATGCCCAACCCTGGCAATGAGTCAAAGTCAAAGTACCAATGATTGTCACACACACACTAGGTGTGGTGAAATTTGTCCTCTGCATTCGACCCATCCCCTTGATCACCCCCTGGGAGGTGAGGGGAGTAGTGGGCAGCGGCAGTGCCGCGCCCAGGAATCATTTTTTGTGATTCAACCCCCAATTCCAACCCTTGATGCTGAGTACCAACAGGGAGGTAATTGGTCCTATTTTTATAGTCTTTGGTATGACTCGACCGGGATTTGAACTCACAACCTACCGATCTCAGAGCGGACACTCTAACCACTAGGCCACTGAGTGCATACATAAACTGAACTACAAGAACAGGAATATAAATATGCCTAAGATAAATACTTAAAACATCTGACGATTAGGTTTTATTCTTGGGATAATATGTATTCACTGTGTTTAGCACATTTGAAACCTGATCCTGAACGTTTACAGCTGAGCAAACCTCACATAGACATACTGTCCCCTCATTTTGGAATAAAGACTAATAGCACGAGCACATTCTGTTCTTTGTTGATTATTGGGAAGTTGAAAAAGACTGAGCATCTGCTAAGTTTTTCCATTTTTGGTCAGACGGAGAAATCATACCTGGCAACATTTGCATTTCAAAAAAGGGGCTACTTCACAGAAAAGCGGGGGTGGGGTGCTTGGGGGCACGATTTAAATAAATCAATAATGACCATTTTTTATGTGCTTTAACTGGTATTTTAAACCTGTTTTTGTCATATGAAGCATGTCCTCCATTCCATTCCAATACAGACAAATGTAGGATGCCTACTTAGTATCTCTGTTATAACATCTGTGCTCCTTCACAGGGCTTAAGCCTTAGACATTTTTCATGCTGGCTTACGTCATTTGTTCCTAGGTGTTGCACATCTTACAGAAAACACGAGTATGTGTGACCTGACTGCTCTGAAGACTTTAGGAAAAAGAGTAAAAGGTCTCCCATTTGCTAAGATATTTACATAAGTTCTGTGTTTTTTACAGAGATTTCTTCTCCATCTGTCTTTCACGGACAAAGTGCGGGAATATGACATCACCCTTTAAAATATTTACAATGAAAACACAAGCCAAATGAACTTATTATCAATAAATAGTTCTACCAATAGAGTCAATAATGGTGCTTCAACTTACAAGCTCAATTGGTTCCACAGACAGGCTGGTAACTTAAAGCTAGTGCTGTCTAACAACGTGTTTTATTAATCAGATTAACCACACTTGTGATTGTTTATTAATCACAGTAACTTACTTGCTAACCTTAAAAAAAAAAAAGCCCCCTGTATTTTGAAAGAAATGCAATTTTTGGGGTGAAATCTGTAACAAAAATGCGTCGCTGCGGTAATTGTTTTGAAATGCAGGGATGGGAGACAACGTGCCATTAAGAAGAGTCTTTAATTATGGAAAATAGTGCAACAGGGAAGTGCACTGCCAGGGCACATGCGCAATCCCTCATGCAATCTGCAGCAAGCGCCGCCGGCAGCTCTGCTAGAAGCGTCCCGGGACACGCCCTCGCTTGCCCTTACCGCATCGCTACCACTCGCCTGCACGGCTGCAGGCAATCAGCAATTAGCGCACCTTGTCTGATGAGGGCAGATGGCATAAAGACCAGCGAACTCGAAGTTCCAGTGCGGGAACGTAGTTTTGTTTTTTTTTCTCTCTGGCACTCACCGAGGATGGACGTTCCCCTTTCCTCTCCCTTATCTCTCCTGCTTGCTTCTTTGTTTTGTCTTGTCTTTAACTTTCTTGTTGCCTCTTTTTGCACTGCTCTCCAAATCTAAACATTGGAACTATTTAACTGGCCTCAACAAAATTGACAAGATCTTGGGTTTGGGGGAACCTGCTGTCGGGACGAAGCGGTTGATGCTGGACACAAAACGGACTCTTGGGAAAAGAAGGAGTGTCGCGTGCCTGGCGACCCTTTTCTGTCGAGGACGTGAAGATATCCACCTGTTCAGAATTATGACAACAGGATATCTGCTGATTGGAGTAAGCGTTGCTCTGGTTTGTCGACAAATTGGAAGTTGCTGGCAGTCTTCAAAGTACCCCAAAGCTGCCACAAATGATTGGAGGATGTGGGAAGAACTGTGGATTACGTCGGACTGTCCACCCCGCAGTTTTTGAGGATCAGTCATAGACAATTTTAGAGTGAAAAGCAAATTTTATTTTCACTAGCATACAAATTATTTTAACTTGGATTTTTTCCCTGGCTTCGAGACTCTCCCGAAGATCACTGCAGGAAGACACAACAAACTCCCTTTTTTGTCTCTCATGGACACACACCTGTTGTTGTGAACTTTGGACTAGCGACGGCAAATACATCAAGGCCGCGTAACAGACACACTCTATGGGCTTATATACACACACACACACACACATACACACACACACACACACACACATATCCACCAAAAAAATGTACGCCACACATACACCCTCCTGTCCCCCAATCCAACGCCCTCGACGCAATCCCGTAGGGGTGATGAATGGATGGTCAGCGCCTGAAAGCTGCGGCCTACCACCATCACCTTGAACTACCTTCCCTCTGTTGCTAGATATCTCGAGATGTATGTTGTAATATGTATATGTGCTTTGCTATGGAGGTTTTTTCTCACTCCGAACTGGGCTCCCTTGGGAGCCTAGTCTGGATTGTATTTTTTTACTCATCCTTTCCCAGCGTTTACCTTTTTCCCATCTTTTACAGGGCGCCTTACGGCGACCCATCAGCGTTCTTGTTCTGTAACCCTGTACACTGTTTGTTTGTCTAATCTTGAACATGTTTGTGCTGAAAACAAAGTATCGTTGTACTTGTGCAATGACAATAAAGACCTACCTACCTATCTGGTTCACTCCCAGTAGTAAGCATCCCATCTCGGGATTCCCTCCTCATACCTGCTCTCTGTGTTTTTCCCTCTGCCTGTGTCTTATGTCCTCTGTGTTCCCCGCAGTGTTCCCTTCGTCTCCAGCGATCGAACTGTGCGCCTCGCTTTTGCGGACTTCCCACCGGACTGTAGACTGCTCCCTCAATCCTCGACCCCCGCTCTGACATGGACCTCGACGCCTCTCTCCAGTCCCCAAACTTCCTTCTTTCCTAGCCCCGCTGGACTTCTGAACGAGTTATCCAACACGCACGTACAGCACCTTCTGGTAACATTTTACCAGAGGGTGTTAATTCTTCATATCGTCTTGCAACACACACTCTTAGAAGCATCCACACCCCAGTACATCATCAGTTTCAATAAACCTATTGAACTGATTCTTTGCATTGTGTCGTCTCTAACACCCCAAACAACCCGACCCAGCAACATTCAAGAATAGCAATAAACAGAGTGATTGAGAGGACACAAAAACATAACACAAAACAATCTAGAAGCAGTCAAACAAAAATGATTATCAACGACAGGCTCAATATTAGTGACAGTTTCAAATTTAGCAGTGATTAAAAATCCCTCATTGACATTATCATTCCAGACATTTGTAAAAAAATAACATAAACAAAAAAAGTAGCTTACACTTGCATCACATCTCATAAGATTGACAACACACTGTGTCCAATATTTTCACAAAGATAAAATAAGTCATATTTTATGGTTCATTTAATAGTCAAAACAACTTTAACAAGCAAAATTTGCCACTTGTCATCTTTGCGCTTGCTTATGCATTGACCTGATCATTGGCAACAACTTTTGTCGCCTTTCAGGTAACTATCCACGGTTAAGGAAAAGGAGCGTTTAATCTATGTTTATACATTATCAAGGTAATCATTTTTTTGTGTTTAGTCGCATGTTTTAATAAACTAAATTGACAGTCTTACTCAAAATATCCAAATCTATTGCTATTCTTTATAAAGTAAGACACATGCTGAATAAAAAATGCCTGCATATGTTTTATTATTCTTTTATTTTTCCATATTTAACGTATTGGGTTGAAATTTGGGGAAATGTTTATAAAACAAACATAGACCCAATGATAAAACTTCAAAAAAGGGTCATTAGAATAATACACAGAGCGTGCTACTATGAACATACCAATCCATTATTTATAAGTTCAAATGTATTAAAATTTTCAGACATTGTGTTTTTAAAAACAATGGAAATTATGTTTTGTGTAAAGAACAACAGCCTTCCAGCTTGTATTCTCAGGCTATTTCATTTAAGAGGAGAAAACTATAGTTTACGGGGATATCGATTTTTGAAATAGGTAAAGCGAGAAACTAATATAAAATACAAATGTATTACAGTTTTAGGAGTTAAATGGTGGAACAAGCTCAGTGATGAGCTGAAGACATGCACTTCTTTGGTAAGGTTCAAGAAAACATTGAAAGGTGAAATAATTGAAAATTATAAAATATAGTAACAATTACTTTCATCCCATTGATTTTTTTTTTTTTTTTTGTAACATTGATGTTCCAGGCAATCTAATCTTCAGTGAAGGTATAGTAGAGGCAAATATAAGCTTTGGCTTCAACCTATTTCTTTTTTGGTCATTCTTTTTCTTTTCTTTCGTGTGTAAATGTGCATAATTGCATACATAATATAACATGTACTGTAAAACTGATCACACAAAATGGTTGATTGATTTGATTGATTATATGACCGAAATAAACTTATTTCATTCATTCATTTCATTCAAAACACTCATATCTCAAATTGTCAGCCATTGAAATGAATTTGATCAATTTAAATAGTGCTTGGCCCCCTTAAAACATCACAATTTCAACATGTGCAGTAACATGCCCTTTAGAAAGAAAAACAAACTTGTGGATATTAGTGTATGAAAAACAACACAATATAATTTACTACCGCTACAAAAGTAATGTAATAGTGTCCAGCAATTTACCTTGTGGAGCAGACTTCTGTCGGACTTGTCCCATCTTAGGGCCACTTCTCCGTCGTAGGAATTGTTGTATTTGTTTATGTTTCATCGTCCAGTTTGTTGACTCAGGAGACGGAATGAACCGAAAGACATCATACTATAGATTTACACCAGTTCCATACGAACTGTACTGAATGCTCAAAATCTTGTAAATGATGATTAAAATCTGGCTGGAAAATAAATGCTGAGAGTGTTAAATACTTTAGAACGGGGGTCAGCAACTCTCCCGTCCAAAGGCAAAACCTATTAACTCACTTCTAGCTGATTTGGAGAAAACAAAGGAAAACCAATCTATCTTGATGCTGTCTTACAAAGATCTACAAAGTCATCAAACATATAGATGTTTTCTTGAGCTTTCATTTTCTTGCCGATTGAGCCATGGATTGAATCTGCTCTCATGAACGTGTGCCCTTTCTCCACATATTTTATCACAATCTCGGGTGGGCCCCATTCTGCGTTTGCACATTGGACAAGAGCCGTGTACAGCGTCCCGTTTTTATTTTGACCTCCACAGCTATCTGCCCAAAAGAGTATGCAAGGGGAAGAATCAAGAACAATAATTTCCTTTACTTTTAACTTTTTTGTATATAATTTATTTTTTCATGTCTCATGACACATTCTCTGTATGTAATATTGGCTGCATTTCAGATATTTGTTCGTGGGCCATGTTGTTCCAGACCACAGCAAACATTACCTAGCTTGCCTAAGATTGTAATAAATCTATTAACTTGGACACACACAACTATTCCTTTGGCCATTATAAGCCAGTCATTTCCAGGAGTAATCTCTCCTTCTAAGTAGCCTCTGATTTCCTAATGGTTGCTAATGTTGTAAAAATGTGTATAGTAAATATTACATTTCCACATTTCTGTCAACGAAGATTTGCTTCAGCCTGCGACACATTGTCATTTTGATAGTAGGCTATTATAGCTAATATAGACACTTCATGTGTTGTCTACATTATACAACTTTTATATACAGATTTTAATGTTTTGCGGCTCCAGACAGATTTGTTGTTTTGTATTTTTGGTCCAATATGGCTCTTTCAACGTTTTGGGTTGTTAACTCCCACTTTAGAACACAGTAATACAAAGTAAGATGGCTGCTATATAAACATCAATTCCATGGCAAGATTTGGGACACCCACAGATTACGACCAAAATATGTTTGATTCGGCAGGATTAAAGTTTCCGACAGACAACCACAACCTGTGAATTGCCAGTTTGAGGATGTCACTCAGATTAAACACGATGAAAGCATACAGTATTATCATCTCAACCAACATTTTTACATCGTCTTGCACATTTTTAAATTGGTGAAGGCACAGATAAAGGGGAAAATTATCACAATTTCAGAAGGGTTAAAACCAATAAAAATCAGTTCCCAGTGGCTTATTTTATTTTTCGAAGTTTTTTTCGAAATTTTACCCATCGTGGAATATCCCGAAAAAAGGCTTTAAAGTGCCTGATTTTTGCTATCTGTGAAGCCACCGTCCATTTTCCTCTGACATTATCCAGTGATATACATGCTATCCAGGCGGATAGCGCAGCAAGATATAGCGACATTAGCTCGGATTCAGACTCGGATTTCAGCGGTTTAAGCGATTCAACAGATTACGCATGTATTGAAACGGATGGTTGGAGTGTGGAGGTAGATAGCGAAAAGGAAATTGAAGAAGAAACTGAAGCTATTGAGCGAATAGCTATTAACGCCATGTCTGCCTTAGCATCGCCGGTAAAATGTGCAGACCAAACGATCAGGACTTCCGCATCTTGTGACACTAGAGCAACTTACAATAAATCCGGTGATTGGTAAGTGTTTGTTTGGCATTATATGTGGGTGGAGGGAAACTCTGGATGCAAATATAGCTACAAATGTACACACAGCTAGCCTAAATAGCATGTTAGCATTGATTAGCTGGCAGTCATGCCGCGACCAAATATGTCTGATTAGCACATAAGTAAATAACATCAACAAAACTCACCTTTGTGATTTTGTTGACTTTATCGTTCGAAATGCATCTGCAGCATATCCATACATCTCTGTGCCATGTCTGCCTTAGCATCGCCGGTAAAATGTGCGCACCAAACGATCGGGACTTCCGCATCTTGTGACACTGGAGCAACTTAAATCTGTCGATTGGTAAGTGTTTGTTTGGCGTTAAATGTGGGTGGAGAGAAAGGCTGGATGCATATATAGCTACAAATGTACGTACAGCTAGCCTAAATAGCATGTTAGCATCAAATAGCATGCTGTGCTAATCGATGCACATTCTACGTAAATCAACTTGAATCCGTCCCTGATCGTGTTGTTACACCCTCCGACAACACACCGACGAGGCATGATGTCTCCAAGGTACGGAAAATAGTCGAAAAAAACGGAAAATAACAGGTAATTTGACTCGATGTTTGTAATGTGTTTGAGAAAATGGCGGTTGACTACCTGGGTGACGTCACTTTGTGACGTCATCGCTCCGAGAGCAAATAACAGAAAGGCGTTTAATTCGCCAAAATTCACCCACTTAGAGTTCGGAAATCAGTTAAAAAAAATATATGGTCTTTTTTCTGCAACATCAAGGTATATATTGACGCTTACATAGGTCTGGTGATAATGTTCCCCTTTAAGTGAACCTATTATGTTGTATGTATTAAACATTTCCAACTCTAAGCCAAAGATCATCATCACATGTGGGCTCATACTGGATTAAAAAAAAAATCTTTAATGATTTTCCTTCCTTCTCACATTGAAAATAAGTCTGGCCAAATATATGAAGGGTCCCTTTTAGTGGAGCTGAAATCAATATTTAGAAAAGAACAGCATATTAGCGCTGCATGTCAGTTCAAATGATATCAACCTGTTCCACTTTTGCGAGCATTAAAGAGTCAGCAATGCTCTAAAGGCTGCCTCAAGTGAAAGTAAAAGTGCTGGTGCCGAGCCACCGTTCTATAATGTGTAGCAAGCAGGCAACATGTCAAAACAGCTCTTACAAGGTTCTTTTGTGTCAGTAAACAAGATGTTGTTTTTCATGTGTCAAATGAACTTGAAACCTGCAACTGTTCTGTGGACAAGGTAGCATTTATCCTGTTAAAAACGATTGCTTTTGTCAAGGTGGTGACATAATAAGCCTTTTGTCTTGAGGCAAGCTTGTGATTTTCCAATACTTTATTCTATGAAAATCTGCCCGACAGTACTTGTTCTTTATAAAGAACACTTTCAATTGTATTTCTGTCACCCTACAAAATGACAGCTTGTACATATCTGCTTTTGCTAATAGTTTGATTCAACGAAAAAATAAAACTATAAAAAAATGAACCAGTATCGAAGCTTTGTGTTTAACCTGTGGATATTTCCGATATCATGCACCTTTTCCGAGCTCTAATATTTGCTGAAATGATTCAACAAGGATTTTATAGGGCAGTATAGCAAGGTTGGTAGAGCAGCCGTGCCAGCAACTTGAGGATTGCAGGTTCAATCCCCGCTTCCGCCATCCTAGTCACTGCTGTTGTGTCCTTGGGCAAGACACTTTACCTACCTGCTCCCAGTGCCACCCACACTAGTTTAAATGTAAAAAAATATATATATTGGGTTTCACTATGTAAAGCGCTTTGAGTCACTAGAGAAAAAGCGCTATATAAATACAATTCACAATTCACTTTACCTGCCGGCTGCTCAGGATTGTCCAAACAATTTTAAGGGACGGCTCCCTTCCAGAAATCCATTCCACAGTTTGCAACCAGCAAGCAGGTGAGCACTTTTTTTTTTTTTTCCCTTTTTTTTGTCCTGTCCAGCTTCTCAGGCAAATCATATAGTTGATGTAGATGCCCATATCGGCTGTTTAGATTTACTTTACAAAAGAGAAGTGTAGGATACTTCACTTGTTGCCTTATTTGAATTTGACTTTATTAAATGTAGTTATATTATTATTTGGTGCAGCCGGGCCGGAGCAGGAGGGGATAGAAAGAAAAAAAAAGGAAGACAGAGGGGGAAATTGTGGGGATAAGAGGGCGATTAGACAGAGAGACAAAAACAACAACAGCAAACACAACAATAACAACAACAACAATAGAACAACACCAGCACAGGTGAGCACTTAAGCGCAGCATTGGAGCTAACCGGCTTTTCATTACATCCGTGTGGATATTAGTGTTGTAGTACCGATACCAAAATTATTTTGATACTTTTTGGTTCTTTTCTAAATAAAAGACACCACAAAAAATTGCAGTATTGGCTTTATTTTAGTAAACAATCTTATGGTACATTTAACATATGTTTCCTATTGCATGTTTGTCCTTAAATAAAATAGTGAACATACTAGACAACTTGTCATTTTGTAGTAAGTAAGCAAACAAAGGCTCCTAATTTAGTCTGCTGACATATGCAGTGACATATTGTGTCGTTTATATTATATTTTTTTGTCAAAATTATTAAGGATATGTGGTAGAATATCAATTATTAATTTACTTGTTCATTTACTGTTAGTATCTGCTTACTTTCTCTTTAAACATGTTCTATCTACACATATGTTAAAATTTAATAATCACTTATTCTTCTGTTGTTTGATACTTGACATTAGTTTTAGACGATACCACAAATGTGGGTATCAATCCGATACCAAGTAGTTACAGGATCATACATTGGTCATATTCAAAGTCCTCATGTGTCAGAGGAGCCATCTGCATCAGACCACGGCCACTAGGATGCTGACACAAAGAGCCCCCACAGCCATTGTTGGTAATCCCTGATGAAGAGGGCTGCCCTGTTGAAGAACGCTGGAAAGTAAAAGTAATAAAACATTGTAAAATAGTAAGAACCATGAGTCGGAATAGAGCATAAAATACAAGTGAAACACACACACATATACATATATATATATATATATATATATATATATATATATATATATATATATATACAATAAATGAATAGAACTAAATAAAATGTAGCATAACTAGTAAGATTCAAACTTTGACGGTGATAAAGTTGACAGATATTAAATAAAAGCAAATTTAAAAGGTGGTTCTTAATTTTGACTACACATGCTCCTATACTATAACCGGGGGTCGTTGTCTGAACGGCACCATGAGTTGCATTTGGTCAGTGATCAGGTTATGCAGTGTTTTTCAACCACTGTGCCGCAGCACACTAGTGTACCGTGAGATAAAGTCAGGTGTGCTGTGGGAGATTATTTCATTTTACCTATTTGGGTAGAAACATTTTTTTGGAAACCAGTAATTATAGTCTGAAAAATTATGTGTTGTTGTTGAGTTTCGGTGCTGTCTAGAGCTTGGCAGAGTAACCATGTAATACTCTTCCATATCAGTAGGTGGCAGCCGGTAGCTAATTGCTTTGGAGATGTCGGAAACAACAGGAGGCAGTGTGCAGGCAAAAAGGTGTCTAATGTTTAAATCAAAAATTTAAAAAAAGGTGAGTGCCCCTAAGAAAAGGCATTGAAGCTTAGTGAAGGCTATGCAAACCAAGACTAAAACTGAACTGACTACAAAGTGAACAAAAACAGAATGCTGGACGACAGCAAAGACTTACTGTGGAGCAAAGACAGAGTCTACAATGTACATCCGAACATGGCATTACAATCAACAATGTCCCCACAAAGAAGGATTAAAAACAACTGAAATATTATTATTTGCTAAAACAAGGTAGATGCGGGAAATATCGCTCAAAGGACGACATGAAACTGCCACCGGAAAATACAGAAAAAAGAGAAAAAGACACCAAAGTAGGAGCGCAAAACAGAAACTAAAACACTACACAGCAAAAAACTCAAAAAATAAGGTTGTGACAATACACCTATGTGGGGGTATCCATGGACCACCAAGAATACACATGACGGCGAGCAGTTTATGACTTTGTTTTATTCTTTCAATAAAACCTTCGTTTTGTCGGGTCGCTTTTCAGCTCCTCCTCCACCGCTCGCTATGCGGTTCGCTTTTCAGCCTCACACGTTGTCGTCTTCGTCTCGCTCTCCGTCTCTTCCGCGCTGCATGTACTGCTGGCCCTTCAACTCCTTCTGCCCCGTCGTTCTCGGCTGCTGCCCTTTTACACACTGCCAGGTGATTATGTAATTGCGCCCAGGTGGGCGATCCACACACCTGACGTCGATCTCGGAGTCGGTCCCAGGACGCCCCGCCTCGCTGTCGGTCTGCCGGCCACGCCTCCACACAACCTACTTTGAGACAAAAGCTATAGTGATGCATGGTTGGTTATGGTTTTACAGTCATATCCAACAATTGCGACAACAACTTTTTACTGTCAACTGAGTTTAATTTTTAAATGATTTCTGCTGGTGGTGTGCCTCTGGAATTTGTTTAACGCAAAAAATGTGCCTTGGCTCAAAAAGGGTTGAAAAACACTGGGTTAATGTATATGCCAGTGCAGAGACGGGTGAGTAGACTCTACCTGGTTTGCTCGCTGGCTAATTTCAGTCACCCTGGCTGGACTTGAGATACAATTGTTAACAAGTTTTGTGCAAAAAAAATGTAGTATTTCAAGTAACACGCTTGAAAATGTTTTTCTGTATGACATTCTGACATCAACACAATAGATACAAGCCCTGATAAATTGACCACCCAGTCCAGTTACTCCAAGCACTGTGGATACTAATCTTTGCCAAATGTTTAGCAATCTATATGATTGGTTATTCTATCACATCAAACTCAGAAGCACACACAGTGTAATCAGTTGACCTTTCAGTTTTGCTCCTCCAGTCATTATGTGCTGAATAAAATTCAAGTTGGTACGATGAGATACTACGACATATTACAATAATCCCAGAACATACAGTATGACACAGGGTAATGCAAACTGTCAAGCAGTGAAAGAACCCTGAAGTACAGTAGTCCCATCCTCACTCTGCAGACTTGCATCGCCTTCCTGCCTTGCTCGCCTTGGTGCCAGATTAAAGGTTAACTTTAATCATGTCAATTCCCCACTGCCCGCCGCCTGAACCCCATATTTGATGAAGATGTCAACACTCATGCAGGTGATCATTTGCTTGTGGGTGTCTGCACCGCTCTTCATGGGATGACAGTAGACTTAGAAATGGAGCCATTACAAGATTAAGAGCTTCCCCACCCAGGCCTGACAGAATAGCCTTTGAGCCGACAGCCCCATCTATCAATGTTTAAGTACAAAATATTGTAAACTCAAACATACAGCATGTCACGCACGCAGACTGTTATCAGCATGCTGTACAATGTACACTACAAACACAAACCTCAAAACAAGTAAAGTTGGCACGTTGTGTAAATCGTAAATAAAAACAGAATAAAATGATTTGCAAATCCTTTTAAACCTGTATTCAATTGAGCAGACGGCAAAGACAAGATACTAATCGTTCCAACTGGAAAAGGTTATTTTTTGCAAATATTAGCTCATTTGGAATTTAATGCCTGCAACATGTTTAAAAAAAATGGCAGAAGTGGCAAAAAAGACTGAGAAAGTTGAGGAATACTCATCAAACATGTATTCGGAACATCCCACAGGTGAACAGGCTACTTGGGAACAGGTGGGTGCCATGATTAGTTATTAAAAAAGCAGCTTCCATGAAATGTTCAGTCATTCTCAAACAAGGATGGTGCGAGGGTCACCACTTTGTGAACAAATGCGTGAGCAAATTGTCCAACAGTTTTAAGAACAACATTTCTCAATGAGCTATTGCAAAGAATTTAGGGATTTCATTATCCACGGTTCGTAATATCGTCAAAAGGTTGAGAAAATCTGGAGAAATCACTGCACGTAAGCGATATTACGGAGCTTCGATCCCTTGCATGAAAAAGCGACATTATTGTGTAAAGGATATCAACACATGGGCTCAGGAACACTTCAGAAAACCAATGTCAGTAATTTAAGTTGGTCGCTACATCTGTAAGTGCATGTACAAACTCTACTATGCAATGCAAAAGCCATTTATCAACAACACCCAGAAATGCTGCTGGCTTCACTGGGCCAGCGTTCATCTAAGATGGACTGATGCAAAGTGGAAAAGTGGTCTGTGGTCTGACGAGTCCACATTTCAGATTGTTTTTGGAACCTGTGGACGTCGTGTCCTCCGGACCAAAGAGGAAAAGAACCATCCGGATTGTTATAGACGCAAAGTTCAAAAGTCAGCATCTGTGATGGTATGGGGGTGTGTTAGTACCCAAGGGATTGGGTAATTTACACATCTGTGAAGGCACTATTAATGCTGAAAGGTACATACAGGTTTTGGAGCAACATATGTTGTCATCCAAGCAACATTATCATGGACGCTCCTGCTTATTTCAGCAAGACAATGCCAAGCCACGTGTTACAACAGCGTGGCTTCGTAGTAAAAAATTGCGGGTACTTGACTGGCCTGCCTGTAGTCCAGACCTGTCTCCCATTGAACATGTGTGGCCCAATTTGAAGCCTAAAATACCACAACGGAGACCCCGGACTGTTGAACAACTTAAGCTGTATATCAAGGGTGCTCATTACGTCGATCGCGAGTTATGGGTCGACCGCGGCGGGTGTGTCAGTCGATCGTTAGCCAGGCTTTTAAAAAAATAGACATTAAAATTAGCGATCATCAATCTTCACTAAGACGTCACTTGATTGACATTCACGGCACAGAGGGTCTTGTGAGATGACGCTGGCTGCTGCGAGATCATTATTAAGAAAAAATGACCGAGAGGAAGGCGGGAAACACTTTTTATTTCAACAGACTCACGTGCCGTACCTTCCATCAAAACTCTAAAGGCCGACTGTACATTTCCTACCTTCACAATAAAAGCCCTGCTTCATGCTGCCTGCGCTAACAAAATAAGAGTCTCGGAAAGCTGGTGTGCACAAGTGATCGCTTGTGCACGGCAGCATTCTGAGCCAAGGGGGTACGTGAATTAAAAAATCTAAAAATAGCAACAATTCAAACATCCTTTATAAATATATTTATTGAATAACACTTCAACAAAATATGAATGCAAGTTCATAAACTGTGAAAAGAAATGCAACATTGCAATATTCAGTGTTGACAGCGCATTTTTTGTGGACATGTTCCATAAATATTGATGTTAAAGATTTATTTTTCTTTTATTGATGTTAAAGATTTATTTTTATTTTTTGTGAAGAAATGTTTAGAATTAACTTCATGAATCCCCAAAGGGGGCACTTTAAGTTGATGATTACTTCTATGTGTAGAAGTCTTTATTAATAATTTAATCACTTGTTTATTGTTCAACAAGTTTTTCCAAAGACTCCAAGAAAGACCACAACGAAAGAGCAATATTTTGCACTATTATACAATTTAATAAATCAGGAACTGATGACATAGTGCTGTATTTTACTTCTTTATCTCTTTTTTTCAACCAAAAATGCTTTGCTCTGATTAGGGGGTGCTTGAATTAAAAAAATGTTTACGGGGGTACATCACTGAAAAAAGTTTGAGAACCACTGCTATATGCTATTGCCATAGCTATTAAAATGGATAATTTCATCGTTGGCGGTAACTTATAAAAAGTGAGAAGGGCTGAAAAAAAATGGCACCGAAAAGGAAATCATGTACTGCAGATTACAAGCTGGACATAGTGAAATATGCAGCAGAAAACGACAAGAGGAAGCAGCACATACATTTGGAGTTGGCAGAGTTGTTTAGAAGCGACATCGAGGAAGAAGATTTTATCGGATTTATCGAATAGGAGTGACGGATTGTTTGGTAAACGTATAGCATGTTCTATATGTTATAGTTATTGGAATGACTCTTACCATAATATGTTACGTTATCATACCAGGCACCTTCTCAGTTGGTTATTTATGCGTCATATAACGTACACTTATTCAGCCTGTTGTTCACTATTCTTTATTTATTTAAAATTGCCTTTCAAATGTCTAGTCTTGGTGTTGGATTTTATTGAATACATTTCCCCCAAAAATGCAACTCATACTCCAGTGCGACTTATATATGATTTTTTCCTTCTTTATTACGCATTTTCGGCCGGTGCGACGTATACTCTGGAGCGATTTATAATCCGAAAAATACGGTTGTTATGATGATTTTCAACCTTTCTGACTTAAAAATGTTAGAATGCTGGATACTAGTTGTGATGGCCGTGGCCTGTGCGCCTGCGGGGAAGCGGGGTGTGGCAGGGCCGGCCTCGAGGTTGGCGACAGGAGATTGGATGACACAGCTGAAAGTGTATGTCTAATCACCTGTCGCTCTGTAAAAGGCCGCAGTCGTGAGGCGGCGGGGGAGAGAGACGGACATATCGTTGCTGGCAACAGCAAGACTGTGTGGAAAGGAGAGACAAATTGCTGTAAAGCATTCAGGTTTATTGGAAAATAAAACGTTGTTGAACCTAAACCAAGTCAGTCATGTCTATCCCTGGTGGTCCGGAGAACCCGGAAGCAAAAGTCTTCCACACTAGTGTTAAACAATTCAAAAGCTCTAAGTAATAAGGTTCATGCATTGTGGCGTGAGTTTGCACACAGTTTTGGATGCTTTTGTTTTGCAGTCTGGCTATGTCGCGACGTGTGAGCAAAGTCGACATACCTATTTGGAGCTAGCTACGAATGAAGCCAGTTGAGTTAGAGGAAACACCAGAAAAAGTAGGATAATATGAAAGTATTATTGTTGCAAAATTTTTTCGAACATCTTCCTCAATCCGTGCATGCTTAATCCAGTTTGTCTGTAAATTACAAAATATCTGTTGGTATTTCAATCGACGTGCGTGTTTAGATGTATATGAAGCAGGAACCCTCTATTTTCATCACTTTCTGTAAATAGAAGTTTATGTTTTAGCAGCAACTTAGTGGTCAAAAGTATTTTTGTATTCAACTAACTGATCATGTAATGACATAAAGAGAATGATCGCTTTTACACCGCCGGATGTGATTAATCTTTACTCATATATGGGAAAAGCCCAAGAAATGCGATCACTTCACCATCAATGTCTGTACATTTTAACTTATTTGAATACAAAAATGCTTCTGACAAACGGACACACGGATATTTTTTTACACACAGACCAATCATGATAGAGACAGACAACTTAAAACACACACACTGCTCTGATTACACGCACACAGATTGTTATTGGCCATGCTTGTGGATTCACTTTTGTGTCAGAGTCCTAGTGGCCATGGTCTGATGAACTCCATGGGCAGATGGCTCCTGTTATAGTTCTTACTCACACGTCCCCTCTGTACTCAGCCATGCAACCATTTGTCCATATAGTTGCACTTGCGTTTGTGTACGTGTATGTGTGTTAATGTGTACAGTATGTGGGGTTTGAATTGTAACACTGTGTTTTAAAATAAGAACAAAAACACTGTACTTTGGCGTAACACTAGATGGAGCCCGTGTACTACCACAGTTTTAGAATCTCTGATCTAGATCAGTGTTTTTCATCCTTTTTTGAGCCGAGGGAAACATTTTTTGCTTGAAAAAATCCAGAGGCACAGCACCAGCAAAAATACGAAACTCAGTGTACAGTAAAAACTTGTTGTCGCAATTGCTGGATATGACTTTAAACCATAACCAACCATGCATCAATATAGCTCTTGTCTCAAAGTAGGTGTACTGTCACGACCAGTCACATCAGGCCGTGACTTATTTGGAGTTGTTTTGGTGTTTTCTTGCGTGTAATGTTTTAGTTCTTGTCTTGCGCTCCTATTTTGGTGTCTCTTTTTTTGGTATTTTCCTCTAGCTGTTTCATGTCTTCCTTTGAGCGATATTTCTCACATTTGCTTTGTTTTAGCAATCAAGAATATTTTGGTTGTTTTTATCCTTCTTTTTGGGACATTGTTGATGGTTATGTCATGTTTGAATGTAGGTTGTGGACGCCATCTTTGCTCCACAGTAAGTTTTTGCTGTCGTCAAGAATTCAATTTTTGTTTATTTTGTAGCCAGATCAGTTTTAGTTTCGTTCTGCATAGCCTTCCATTAAGCTTCAATGCCTTTTCTTAGGGGCACTCACCTTTTGTTTATTTTTGGTTCAAGCATTAGATACTTTTTGACCAGCTGCCACTTACTGATATGGAAGAGTATTACATGGTTAATCCGCCGAGCTCTAGACAGCACCGACACTTAACAACACATAATTTGCAGACTATAATTATTGGTTTGCAAAACATATTTTTAACTCAAATAGGTGAAATTAGATAATCCCCCACGGCACACCAGACTGTATCTCACGGCACATTAGTGTGCCGCGGCACAGTGGTTGAAAAACACTGATCTAGACCACACTGGTGTGTTTTTAATGTACAATAAAATCATTATATGTATATTAAGAGGGTGTTTAGAGAGTATTTTATTATGAACATAATAATGTTAAAATAGTTACATTTTATTCATTTTGAAATGCTTCTATAATGCATTTTCTAGTATGCTGCCACAGCATTTTTGCTGCTTAAGCCTGACACATCCTTTAGGAGAAATACTGAATCCCCTCTTGCTCCTGACTCTGTATCATCATTGGATTCTCCCCCAATGTGGGACTAATAAAGGATTAGGAAAGAACATGTCTGTAAGTCGGTAAAAAAAAAAACTGGGTGGATTTAGTTCATATACTGACATTGTGCTTACAATTGATACAAACACAAATGAAAAGTGAAAAACTAAATCTGCAATACTCAATGGGTATTTGACGATGCTACTTTATAAACCTTGGTTTTGTTTGATTTTAGGGCAGAGGAAGTTAATGAAAACACCAGCCAGTAGAACAGACTGCTGAGGTTTGCCTGAGCAAGACTTGTCGGTCGCTTTTCAGCCACAGGAAAGCTACCCACTGCTCCAGTGGGTCAGTAATGCTGTGTTTGTAAATGTGGTCAAATTGTCAGTTTTGTGTATGCATGTACAAAATAATATGTAAGCTGAAAAGTCTATCACAAATTTTGGTTGGTAAAGGGAGGCTAAACCATAAATTGGTCATCAGGGAATTGCAAATGCACAACCATTCACATTCACACACAGTCACTGCGGAGAAATCCATCCCTTAAGGGCATCACAAAAGGGTGTGTGTACCACTGGACTGCCACTGATTTAATAGCGATTTAAAAAAGCAAAAAATACAATTAATTATTCGATCTATGCCTTCGTATTCAGATTTTCAACCGTTGTTCTACGCATTTGAGATTACAAACGTTTCTCTTGTTCATGTTCTTATCTGCATACTGTAAGTGAGGCACAAGTGCAAAGTGAATGAACATTACTAATGAGTGCACCTTTATTTTGGCTTTGTGATCATTTGGAACATGGAGTTTTACTAACACTTGTGAAAGTCATTGAAATCCATGAAAAATATAACACTTTAGATTTAAAAACACTATATCAATCTAGGCAGTGCTTTTCATGTGTAATTGTGTTGTCATGGTGATGTAGTGTGCGTATGCAGGCTACAACAGCCCCTTCTTTGCTGGATGTGAGTAATAATCTGTAGATAAAACTTTGTTTCACTTATTATTATAACCACCCTGATATTATTTTTGATGTTAAGAGCTTTTAGTACAACAGTTTGTGAAGCTGTTTGTGGAGAGGCGGAGCCGACAGTCCGACAGAGAGGCAGGGCACGCTGGAGTCCGACCCAAGATGGCGGCGAGGAGGCGGGGATGGGGAGGGAGCGACAAGGCTTGGCATGCCGGGAGTGACGCCACAATCGAGATCAGGTCCGTGGATCGCGCACCTGGATACAATTGATGAATCCTCTCACACTGTTTAAAAGGGCGGCAGTCGTGAACGTCGGGAAGAGAGGTGAAGAAACAACGACGGAACGAGAGGAAGCGCATGCAACCCGGAAGAGAGCGAGAGCAAGAGGCAGGCGACGCGGGCGACTGAAAAGAAACCCGAGAAATACTTTTCTTATTAGAAAGTCATGTGCTTCCTTAGTGGTCCCTGGAACCCGCACGACGGTGAGAGTCTTTCACATTTGGCACCCAACCTGGCTGGACCACCGAAGGCGGGGCAGGACGATCCCCTGTGGGCTCTCGTAGGTGCACTGGCCGGCCTCGCAGCAAGCAGCCGACAACAATGTCGGCTCCTGCAGGTGCTGGCGGACAAAGTGGGGGGACGGCGAGGGGCCCCCCAAAGAAGAAGTTGAAGAAGATGATGAAGAAGTTCTAGAAAATGATACAGAAGACGAAGAAGTTCAAGAAAATGATACAGAAGAAGAAGTGGAAGAAGTGCAAGAAAATGATACAAAAGTTGAAGAAGTGCATGAAAATGATACAGAAGTTGAAGAAGATCAAGAAAAAGATACAAAAGAAAAAGACAAAGACGAAGAAATAGACAATGACGAAATGGAAGAAGACAAAGACGAAATGGTAGAAAATGAAGAGGAAGAAAAAGAAGAACAAGGGAAAATGAAGAAAAGACCGGGGGCACAGGTGGCCGTGACAGTCATTTCCCGCCCTTTCAAGAAAAGGAGGGGGGAGTATGCTCAGCCGGCTTGCGTCTGGCGATGGAGGACTGTGGAGAGGCGGAGCCGACAGTCCGACAGAGAGGCAGGGCAGGCTGGGGCGTGGATCGCGCACCTGGATATGATTAATTAATCCTCTTGCATTGTTTAAAAGGGCGGCAGCCGTGAATGTAGGGAAGAGAGGTGGAGAAACAACGACGGATCGAGAGGAAGCGCATGCAACCCGGAAGAGAGCGAGTTGGAGAGCGAGAGGCAGACGACGCAGGCGACTGAAAAAAAAAATAAAAAATACTTTTCTTATTAGAAAACAAAGAAAGTTAACACTGCTCAAAATCATGTCCTCTTTTGGTGGTCCCTGGAACCCGCACGACGGTGAGAGTCTTTCACACTGTTGTTATGGTTCACATTCCTGCCGCCTCTCATTCTGCTGTGCACTCAGTTCCCCTCTGGCAAGGAATCAGCAATCAACACACTTGCCGACAATGAGAGACATGCCTTCATAAACCAGCACGCCCTGAGATCCAGTGCCAGAACGTAGCTACTCGTATTCGTACAGTCAGCCCATTACGTCTCAAGCCTTCTCTCATCTGCATATTCTCTCTCTGTGTCCCCTCTCCGTCGTGGTCATTGTGTTCCGTGTTGTCTCGTTATCCAGCTTCTCGTCGTCCTTCCTCGTTGTCGAGCTGTGTGTCTCGTCTTCTCGGATCCCCTTTGGACTTCCTATTGCCTCTCTGGATATCGACCTCACGCCTGCCCACTGACCACGACGCCTCGCTCCAGCCCTTGACCTTCCGCCTGTCTTTGGACTTCCGAGCCCTTCCGAGCCCTTTTTGGACTTCCGCCTCGATACCAACACGCACCTTCAGCACCCGCTGGTAATCACTCACATATACTTACAACGCATAGTCTCACTTCATTTGTTTGGATTACGCACACACCTCATTTACTTTTGTTGCTTCTAATAAATACGCTGGCAGCTAACGACGTCACTGTCTCACTGCCGTCTCCTTCTCCCGCTGTACCGTCACAGCTGTGACGCATCAAAAAGACTCTCAAGGACAACTTTGTGTGGTCGTTTGTGTGTGTAAGTTGGAGAGTGACAGCTGAAAGACAATTTATTTTTTAAATCCCCCCCCAATTCTGGTGATTGTATTCACATTGGATCATCGAATTTCAATGATTTTTTTGAGTCCACTGTCATCAGGGTAGAAGACACAGAAAGTACTGACTGTATGTCATACCACAACTTTGTATTGATTTGAAGTGACTTTCTTCCAGGGTGACAAGTGGACATAAACCATGACAGCTTACACTTGATCACATTTTAGCAGATTCACTCCCTTGACAGGAAGGCCCTTGCAGCATTTTAGGTTTGTCTTTTACTTTGATTTCCATCTTCATCATTCAGACAGCTATTTAGCATGGATAGATATTAAATCTAAAGTGTTATATTTTTCATGGATTTCAATGACATTCACAAGTGTTAGCATTAGAAATCTTAGAGTGACTTGTATGTACTTTGAATTGTTTTTAACTTTTTAACAGCTTTTTATCTAACAAATTGTTCTTAAATTGTATTTGTTTTTTCTATGTGCATATGCATATGTATATATATATATATATATATATATATATATATATATATATATATATATATATATATATATATGTTTATATATGTGTATATATATGTATATATACACATATATATATACAGTATATATATATATATATATATACTGTATATATATATATATATATATATATATATATATATATATATATATATATATATATATATATATATACAAACCCCGTTTCCACATGAGTTGGGAGATTGTGTTAGATGTAAATATAAAAGGAATACAATGATTTGCAAAACCTTTTCACCCCATATTCAATTCAATGCACTACAAAGACAAGATATTTGATGTTCAAACTCATAAACTTTTTTTTTTTGCAAATAATAATTAACTTAGAATTTCATGGCTGCAACACGTGCCAAAGTAGTTGGGAAAGGGCATGTTCACCACTGTGTTACATCACCTTTTCTTTTAACAACACTCAAACCTTTGGGAACTGAGGAAACTAATTGTTGAAGCTTTGAAAGTGGAATTCTTTCCCATTCTTGTTTTATGTAGAGCTTCAGTCGTTCAACAGTCCGGGGTCTACGCTGTCGTATTTTACACTTCATAATGCGCCACACATTTTCGATGGGAGACAGGTCTGGACTGCAAGCGGGCCAGGAAAGTACCCACACTCTTTTACTACGAAACCACGGTGTTGTAAAACGTGTCTTGCTGAAATAAGCAGGGGCGTCCATGATAACTTTGCTTGGATGACAATATATGTTGCTCGAAAACCTGTATGGACCTTTCAGCATTACAGATGTGTAAGTTACCCATGCATTGGGCACTAATACACCCCCATTTCATCACAGATGCTGACTTTTGAACTTTGCGCCTATAACAATCCAAATGGTTATTTGCCTATTAGTTCTGGAGGACACCACGTCCTCTGTTTCCAAATATAATTTGAAATGTGGACTCGTCAGACCACAGAACACCTTTCCACTTTGCATCAGTCCATCTTGGATGAGCTCAGGCCCCCTACTGGTTATTATATATATATATATATATATATATATATATATATATATATATATATATATATATATATATATACACATTATATATATATATATATATGCCGATTGTATTGTATCATATGTCCCGGCAAGAAATCTGCGTTCAAAAAACTCCAGCTTATTATTTATTCCTAAAGCCCAAAAAAAGTCTGCGGGCTATAGAGCGTTTTCCGTTCGGGCTCCAGTACTCTGGAGTGCCCTCCCGGTAACAGTTCGAGATGCTACCTCAGTAGAAGCATTTAAGTCTCACCTTTAAACTCATTTGTATACTCTAGCCTTTAAATAGACCTCCTTTTTAGACCAGTTGATCTGCCGCTTCTTTTCTTTTTCTCCTCTGTCCCCCCTTCCCTTGTGGAGGGGGTCCGGTTCGATGACCATGGATGAAGTACTGGCTGTCCAGAGTCGAGACCGAGGATGGACCGCTCGTCGGGACCCAGGATGGACCGCTCGCCTGTATATCGGTTGGGGACATCTCTACGCTGCTAATCCGCCTACGCTTGGGATGGTTTCCTGTGGACGGGACTCTCGCTGCAGTCTTGTATCCGCTTTAAACTGAACTCCCGCGGCTGTGTTGGATCCACTATGGATTGAACTTTCACAGTATCATGTTAGACCCGCTCGACATCCATTGCTTTCGGTCCCCTAGAGGGGGGGGTGGGGGGGGGGGGGGTTGCCCACATTTGAGGTCCTCTCCAAGGTTTCTCATAGTCATCATTGTCACTGGCGTCCCAATGGGTGTGAATTCTCCCTACCCACTGCGTGTAAGTTTTTCTTGCCCTTATGTGGGTTCTTCCGAGGATGTCGTAGTCGTAATGGTTTGTACAGTCCTTTGAGACCTTTGTGATTTAGGGCTATATAAATAAACATTGATTGATTTATATATATATATATATATATATATATATATATATATATATATATATATATATATATATATATATATATATATATATATATATATATATATACATATATATATATATATATATATATATATATATATATATATATATATATATATATATATATATATATATATATATATAAAACCTAAACCTCAGTTCAGGACGGGTCGCTTTTCAGCTCTTCGTCTTCCAACTGCTCGCTCTCGCTGTTCAGCCATCCCCGGCTTCGTCTGTGTCTCGATCTTTTGTCGCGGTCGCTAGTCATGCACCACTGGCTCTCCAACTCCTTCTGCCCCTCCTGCCTCTTCTGCTGCCCTCTTACACATTGAGAGGTGATTACGATAATGCGCCCAGGTGGGCGATCTACGCACCTGACGCCCACCTTGGAGCCGGCCCGGCGGATCTGCAGCAAGGCAGGCCACACCTCCTCACAGAACAGTATGTACGTGTATGTGTATGTGTATGTATATATATATATATATATATATATATATATATATATATATATATATATATATGTGTGTGTGTGTGTTTGTGTATTTTACCTTACCTCTGTTTTAAATGTATTTTTTAGTCCGTCCTTTGCCTGCATTTCTTTGTGGTGTACAGGCCTTTGTTCTTCAACTGTGGTTGTTTTTAAAGGGCTTTATTAATAAAGTTGGTATGGTATAGTATGTATTACATAACAATTTTTTCTGGTTCAAATCCCCACTGTTACCAGGTGTGTAAAACTGTTGGACATAGAATGATTAAGCCGCAGCGATTAATCAATCAATTAAAGGAATTCAATCAGAAGGGATGAATTATTGTTTAATGAAATGTATGCCCAAAACTTTAAATACGTGAACGCGGTTACTGCTCTGCCACTGCAGTGAAGCGCACATGAGAGCGGTGATATGTGGGTACCGTGACTTGTGTGGCGGAAATGTGTGTTTTACTGTTTTTCTTTTTAATGCAATGTTAAATTGGCAATTTCAATGTCAATTAAAAAAAGAATAAATTGAAGAAAAAATGTTTTTCCCTAAAATAAATACGCATTGAGACCATGATCCGATTACTCGATTACCGGTAATCGGACAAATTAATTGTTGAATGAAATTATCAATCACTGCATCTTTTTACTAGGATGACACCTTTGACAAATATGGACCTCTGTTTAACAGTGCACTTTTGAGGCCAATTGTTCCATGGTGTTCAATAAGGGAGACAATTATTTGCATTGTGTCACGTTACTTTGTCTGACCCATTTGCTTCTGATGAACAAAGTTGTGGTTAACCAAACCAATGTGGCTACCGTGCAGCGAAAAGTGTGAACTGCGTGCGCAAAGAGCTGATATTTTATCGCGAAAAACAAATACAAGCAAAAAATCTAATTATGCAATGGAATCGACCGCCATCAAAGGTATGTTGGCAAAGAAAGATATGTTGAGTGATCTCAAGGATTATCCGTTGGTCGCGTTCTCAGACACCTCGAAACTTTCTGCTACTCCAGATGTCATTTTACAGGGCAAAACAAAATCTTTGTGTGTGGTTAGGTCGAGGAAATTGGTATCAAAATTGATAAGGCTCGGGTAAGGTTGCATTTTACGATTTATTCCCCGTCTTGTGAGGA
Organism: Nerophis ophidion; assembly: GCF_033978795.1. Lineage (NCBI taxonomy): Eukaryota > Metazoa > Chordata > Actinopteri > Syngnathiformes > Syngnathidae > Nerophis > Nerophis ophidion. Next base: position 58,444,898 of record NC_084613.1, read on the forward strand.
CGTTTCCTTGTAAAAAAAAAACAAAAAAACTGCGAGTTGCACTTGATAGCCTTGAATCATTGTTGATTTTCATTTTCGTATTAGGTTAACCACTTACAAAGCTCATCGGAGACACCGCTGAGGACCTGGCTGGTTGTGAAAGAAGACGGAGAAGTGATCACAGCTTACTGTAACTGCATGGCCAGGTACTGTATGTTTAAACCATGTTGCCTTGTTGTAGTTGCACATGTTGCTACAGTATGCATGGTTTTCCCGATCTTTATTAGAATATAACTATAGATCTCAACGTTGTGTGTGTGTGTGTGTGTGTGTGTGTGTGTGTGTGTGTGTGTGTGTGTGTGTGTGTGTGTGTGTGTGTGTGCGTGTGTGTGTGTGTGTGTGTGTGTGTGCAGAACGCTTAATTTTTGCTATAAGCTTAACTCTTTTTAGGTTTTGCATACATTTGCTTTCTATTTTTATAATAAAAATAATTGTAGCAACAATGTTTTTGGGACACTGAAACAACATGAAATATAAATAATTTCACAATAATACAGTTGGGAGACATTTAGAAGTCCCCATTTCTTTGTGGATCTCAGGTGAGAGGAAGTTGGGGGATGAATCATTTTGCAATGCAGTTTTCTGAAAATTATGGAAAGCGCCACTCAGCATTCTGTAGCAATGAACGCTCTGGTCTAATTTGGAATTGCCAAAAAACACACTCTCCTGCTCTATAGGGGGCAAAAGTGGATAGTAAAGCCCCCTATTTGTCATGTTTCATGTGTCAAGTAATCCACAATAAATGGGCCATATAAATCCCACTCCTACAGTACTCTAGTGGCAAATACTAAATATTAAAAGTATATCAAACAAATCATTAGAATAAAATAGAATAGACAGTACCTTATTGATCCCTGGGGCAAATTCAGCACCACAGTTCGCTCACAATAGACAATAAGCAATAAACTTTAACGAAGTGACCGCTGCAAACTTGTGTGTTTTTTGACTCTGCACTCATGGACTGGAGTGCTATCGAGAGCCACTTTTCTCGTATGGTAAAATCTTGCTCTCGTTCGCCCTTGTTAATTACCCTTCAAAGACCTCTGAAGAAACGTCTATCATTTTCGCGTTTTGACCGGTTCGAACAGCTTAAAAAAAACGCACGCATACGGCATACTTTTCTTTGAGAAAGGGAAAATGACAACCATAACACTTTAACAACAGATGCTCGCTTCACCACCAGTTCAAGTCTTGCATATCTAATGAACCAGACGTGATCTTAGATAGACGGACCATACGTCCCATTTTTCCCGGACATTTCCTCTTTTGCGGGACTGTCCGGGGTGTCCGGGCGGGGTTTCTTTAATGCCTCAAATGTCCAGCGTTTTGTGTCAAGGTTGCGAGTATTTTCATTGTACGTACGTTAAGAGGGGTTAAAAACAAAACAAATAGTGAAGGTGTGCACACGCAATGTGAGGGAAGGGTATAGACAGAGTGATCGAGAGAGCGGATTGGTCATCAATCAAGGCATAGTTGATCAACAGCCATACAGGTCACACTGAGGGTGGCCGTATAAACAACTTTAACACTGTTACAAATATGCGCCACACAGGGAACCCACCCCAAACAAAAATGACGAACACATTTTGGGAGAACATCTACACCTTAACACAACATAAACATAACAGAACAAATACCCAGACCCCCTTGCAACACTAACTCTTCCGGGATGCTACAATATACACACCCCACCTTCACCCCAATTATGTCACATTAAATATTCCACTTTGAAAAATATTTTTGGTGGAAGATTTTGCATATTTTGTGTGTTTGCCGTAAAAAACATAGTTTCGTTTGATGAAAAGGGGCAGAAAACAAACAAACAAAAAACCAACATAAAAAAACTAAAGCATTTTGAAATGAGGAATAGATCTGAAGTAGATGTATACTCCAGAGATTTAAGCGTTAAATATAACATGGATGTATTCCCTGGCACACAATTATTATCATTTCATGAACACTTTTTACACTTTTATACTGAAACAAATACACCTACAACTTATTACATAAAAACATAGAAAAATCTACCAGCAGCAGTAAAGTTTAGATCCATGAAGGAAAGAAGAAAGTAAATGAATGTTTATAACTGAATACATTTGCATACGCATACAAATTTTTCTTCTTTTTATGTTATTTCTTTTAATCAATTAAGTAAACTTTATAACAACCTTTTTCCAAAACACAGTATATAATGTGAGATATAAAAGGATAATGCATACGTTTATCATTTGTTTTCAAAACGCTTACAAAAAAAGTGGGACGCCAAAAATTTACTGTGGGACCCCATTTTTATGACTTGATGGGATCCATAGGACTCCATTTTGAAAATTCCTAGCGCCAACACAGCTGTCAACAGAGGAGAAAAATGCTTTATTTAAATACATGTATTATTTACAACGCAAGTTCAAGTATCATTGGCAAATTTTCACCTAGTCTCGGCCTTGGTGTGCTTCCCGCCTTGGCATGCATATACAGGTATGTGTCCTCTTTTTGGGATTTCAGAATATGGTCAGCCTATGTTAGAAGATACAAAGAATGCATTGAAGAACAACAATGTTCTACTAACATTACAATACTCATCTCAAACTTTTAGAAGTAGTTTTGAAACTATCGCATATTCTGTAATCAACTCAGGGGAGATAAAGACAGGTAATTTGTCTTAATGTCAAAGAGTCAAGCAGCTACTTAATCACAGCTGGCACAAATGATTGACAGGACCTTATTGACATGGATTTAATTAGTTCTAAAGACTAACATTCAACATAATTAGGAAAAAAAAATAGACAAAGATACATTTTTCATTTATCAATCATCGTTAAAATACCCTTCCTAACAAAGCAAATAATTTACTAAGGGCATAATAAAGGCCATAACCTTATTAAATTTCATACAATTAAAGGTGAGAGGCATAGTCGTACACACGCTTGTTATGTTGTTATAGAAAACTTTATTTTTCTTTAAGATGGCTTTTTTGTGTTTATATTTTGGAGCCAGAGTTTGAATCTGCAGGCTGAGACCCCTATGTCTTAACCCAGCTTCTCGATAGCATCGCTAATATGGAAACGGAAATAAATGCGCTGAGGAAAGAAGTTTCGGTAATACATACAATGACCAAAATGTAATAAATATTGTACATATGACATATTGTTTGTCAAACAATGATTTGGACTTGGATTCTTTCTTCGACGCAGAGGGAAGTTAGCACGAACAAGACGTGAGCGTGAGTACATGTTTATTTATTTAACACTATAACTACAAAAAGACAAACAAAAAGTGCGCACGAGGGCGGAAGTACAACAACTAGGCTGTGAAACAAAAGACTAGCATAAATGCTGCAAACTACAAACATGAAAAGAAAACACTTGCACTGTGGCATGAACAAACAAAACTTACGTGGCATGAGCAGAAGGGAAACTAGGCATGGCTTGGAAAGGAGGAACATCAGGAATATGTGAAGTTGCCAGACTGAACACTTTGCAACTACCGGTTTAAATAATACCAATGATAATGATTAACAGGTGTGAGAACTAAGGAACCGAGTTGGAAACTAATGAGTAGCCATGGTGACAAAGAAAACAAGGAAGTGCAAACGCAAGAACTGAATGTCCAAAAAACTAAACATAACATGACCAAAACAAAACATGAACCAAATACGTGACATTGTTATGAATGTGTCTTTTATTATATTGTGTATATACTGCTACAATTTTGCAAGCGTTTTTTATCTTTAGGAGCCCTAAAATAAAAGGCGTCTATTCTCGTATTACATGATGATTGTGAACGATAGGTAAAATTCCAAAAACGTGCAGTTCCCCTTTAAATTAGATTGACAAAAAACGATTTCACACAATTTTTACCGAGTAGATTAATGCTCACAAATTAAAACCAAATCTGGATAGAACCAGTGTGGTGAGTGTCCATGGCACTTCAGAGAGTTGACGTCATTGCTCCGCACACAAACAACATAACGTCAATACCTTGGCTGAGCAAAGAAGCTCAACCTATATCCACCGTTGATCCTTCAGAAGACAATTGTTTAGCCTCTGTGAATACAAAATAAAATACAACAACGTTTTAAAAACATCGAAATAAGAGAAATGCTTAAAACGACTTTTGAGACACCAGTGACAAACTTCTTTTTAAACCACAAAATATTTCAGGTGAATTGCTGCATCAAAGAGCACTCAAAAGATAATAATTTTTGTGAAGTGGATGCCTAAAATGTGGAATATATTGATATGTAAGAGTAGCACAGTCGGTGATGATTCGTATAGATTCCTCAGCATGAAATTATGCGCACACTTGAAAGTGAGTCTTTTTAAGCCAATCAAATTGTGAACTGTTTAATTATTTATATCATTGAAGCAATTTTTTTCAGCATTTCTCTCTCATTATGCAACTATCTGCTTTGTTGATAATATTTTATTGCAGCGTATCAAACCACATATTGTTTTGTCAGACTTAGCCTTGTCTTGGTTTGACTCCTATCTTACTGACAGGTGCGTCTCCTGAAACAATGGGACCTCGGAGTATATTGAGGTAACGTGTGGCGTTCCCCAGGGTTCGGTTCGTGGCCCTACACTCTTCAGCATCTACATGCTGCCGCTAGGTGACATCAAACTCAAATACGGTGTTTGCTTTCACTGTTATGCTAATGACACCCATCTCTACATAATCCCAAAGCTGACCAACACGCCGGATTGTCGTCAGCTGTAGGTGTCTCTAAATGAAATTAAACAATGGATGTCCGCTAACTTTTTGCAACTCAACGCTAAGAAAATGGAAATGCTGATAATCGATCCTGCTAGACACCAACACCTATTTAATAACACCACCTTAACATTTGAAGTGAAGTGAATTATATTTATATAGCGCTTTTCTCTAGTGACTCAAAGCGCTTTACATAGTGAAACCCAATATTTAAGTTACATTTAAACCAGTGTGGGTGGCACTGGGAGCAGGTGGGTAAAGTGTCTTGCCCAAGGACACAACGGCAGTGACTAGGATGGCGGAAGCGGGAATCGAACCTGCAACCCTCAAGTTGCTGGCACGGCCACTCTACCAACTGAGCTATGCCGCCCCAAATTTGACAACCAAACAATTACTCTTGGTGACTCGGTAAGGCATTTGGGTATTATCTTCGACCCAACTCTCTTGTGTGAGTCAGACAATAAGAGTGTTACTAAAACGGCCTTATTTAATCTCGGTAATATCGCAAAAATTTGTTCCATTTTGTCCACTAGCGACACTGAGATCAAAGGTCTGTGTCCAGACAGGAGGTCGAGATCCAAAAGGGGAAGCCAGGGAACCATAGGGGAACACATGGAGACAAGGCACACAGCTCGCTGTCAGGGGACGGAGGAATGCTGCTGGAACGACACGACAGAGGCCAACGCACAATGAACAGGGAGGAGGAAAAAACACAGACAGAGATATCATATAGCTTGATACAAGTCGCTTACTGTACAGGAAGAGGTTGCAACATTCTGGTACGGAACGCAGGTTTGTACTGGCTTAAGAAGCCAAGTTAGCTCATTAGCGACAGGTGTGTAGAATGCTGATTGAGCCGATTGAATGCAGCCGCCTGCTGCAGCCGGAATGGCGCGCGCTTCTAGGTGCGCCCAGCGCAGCGCACATATGAAAACGGTCTGGGGTTATTACATAGGTTACGGAACGTGAATGAAGTACTGTATTTTTCGGATTATGAATCGCTCCGGAGTATACGTCGCACCAGCAAAAAATGCATAATAAAGAAGGAAATAAAACTTATATACCTTGCATTGGAGTATAAGTGTGTTGATTACTTATTATTTGATAAAATCCAACACCAAGAATAGACATTTGAAAGGCAATTTAAAATAAATAAAGACTAGTGAACAACAGGCTGAATAAGTGTACGTTATATGACGCATAAATAACCAACTGAGAAGGTGCCTGGTATGTTAACGTAACATATTATGGTAAGAGTCATTCAAATAACTATAACATATAGAACATGCTATACGTTTACCAAACTGTCACTCCTAATCGATAAATCCGATTGATATCTTCTTCCTCGATGTTGCTTCTAAACAACTCTGCCAACTCCAAAGGTATGCGCCGCTTCCTCTTGTCGTTTTCTGCTGCATATTTCACTACGTCCATCTTGTAATCTGCAGTACATGATTTCCTTTTCGGTCCAATTTTTGTTCAGCCCTTCTCAGTTTTTATAAGTTACCGCCAACGATGAAATTATCCATTTTAATAGCTACGGCAGTAGCATATAGCATATAGCATATAGCAGTTAGCATTCCATGACCCACGATGCACTTCTGCCATGACCCTCCCTCGCCGAATTCTTATTGGTTGACATATGTGTGTGACGATTGCTGACATTTTCTTTGTCTCTTCCGTGTCTTCCGGGGGGGTAAAATGGGTGGACCCAAATGCAGTAAAGACAAGCTGAAATAGTGTCCAAGGGTTATTATTAATAAAACCTGAGGGAAAAGGAGGCAGCTTGTAGTCCTAGGCTTTGCAGTCCAGGAGAGCACACTGAGGCTAGCAGGCTGAGGCTAGCAGGCTGTGGCTAGCAGGCTGTGGCTAGCAGGCCGAGGCTAGCAGGCTGAGGCAGGCACACACGGCAAGTAGGGAACTGAAGGCAGAGGAAAAAACACGGGTAAGATGAGGAGCAAAAAAACACAAAAAATAGCAGGTTTGCAAGATTATCAAAATTGCTACAATTCTAGGACAAACTGGCGAGAAGCGTTACCACATGTAGCAAGGTGAAACGATCTGGCAATCGCGCCGAGTGGAGTCCAAACATTTGTAGGCTGCAGGTGATGAGTTGATGGCAGGCAGGTAAGTGATTAGGGTGCTGGGATCAGCTGTGTCAGGCTGAGAGCTGGAGCCAAGCCTACGCCCAAAACACGCCCACTCTCCCAAAGACACACAGAGAAAAACAGACAGACTGACTGTGACAGTGCCCCCCCCTCAAGGAACGCCTCCAGGCGATCCCCCAGGCTTGCCCGGGTGACTGCGGTGAAAGGCCAAGATGAGGGAAGGGTCCAGGATGAAGCTGCGTGGCACCCAGCAACGCTCCTCAGGTCCATACCCCTCCCAGTCCACCAGGTACTGTAGACCTCTACCCCGACGGCGCACATCCAGCAGTCGCCGGACCGTGTAGGCTGGGTGGTCATCGATGACACGGGGGGGAGGAGGGGGCGTGTCAGGGGGAGACAGTGGGCTGGTTGAAACAGGCTTCAGTTGAGAGACATGGAAGGTGGGATGGATCCTCCATTATGCAGGTAATTTGAGTTTAACTACTGTTGGATTGATGATGGAAATGATTTCATAAGGGCCAACATACCGGGGTGCAAGTTTCTTAGAGTCCACCTTCAGGGAGAGGTCTTTAGAGGAAAGCCACACCTGCTGACCAGGATGGTATACAGGGGCCGTACTTCGGTGTCGGTCAGCATATCGACGATTTCGATCCACAGAGCGGAGGAGGGCAGCACGAGCATCTTTCCACACCTTGCGGCAACGCCGCATATGAGCCTCTACTGAAGGTACGGAGATGTCATCTTCCTCAGCAGGAAACAACGGAGGTAGGTATCCCAAGGATACCTCAAATGGTGACACTCCAGTAGCTGCACAGGGTAATGAGTTGTGGGCATACTCAACCCATACCAGGTGGGTGCTCCAAGAGGAGGGGTTCTTAGCAACGACACATTGGAGGGCCGCTTCTAGGTCTTGATTTGCCCGTTCGGTTTGCCCATTAGACTGAGGGTGATAACCCGAAGTCAGACTCACAGTGGCTCCAATAGCCCGACAGAAAGCCTTCCAAACCTCTGAAGTAAACTGAGGCCCTCTATCAGAGACCACATCTGAAGGAATACCATGAAGACGGAACACATGCTGGACCATGAGGTTGGCTGTTTCCAGGGATATGGGGAGTTTGGATAGAGCCACAAAATGCACTGATTTGGAAAATATGTCCACTATAGTTAGGATAACCGAATTTCCCTGAGAAGGCGGGAGGCCAGTGACAAAATCCAGTGAAATATGAGACCAGGGGCGGCTTGGGACTGGCAAGGGATGGAGTAGGCCGGCAGGTGGTCGATTGGAGGATTTTCCACAGGTACACACAGTACAGGCAGACACAAAAGCACGGGTATCAGCATCCATGGTAGGCCACCAAAAGTGTCGCTTGAGGAGAGTCATGGTGCGGCCAACTCCTGGGTGGCAGGCAAATAGGGAAGCGTGTGCCCACAGAAGAACCTGTGAACGTACAGCATCAGGCACAAAAAGGCGGTTATCAGGACCATTACCCGGGTCTGGTTGGTCTTGCTGAGCCCTTCGGACCACCGACTCTATCTCCCAAGTCACTGTGGCAACACCACACACGAGGCCGGAAGAATAGGCTCAGGACTGGTGGGACCCTCCGAAGTGAATTGACGTGACAGGGCATCCGGTTTGATGTTGCGGGATCCTGGACGGTAGGTCAGTGTGAAGCGGAATCGACCAAAAAACAAAGCCCACCGGGCCTGACGGGAATTGAGGCGCTTTGCAGACTGAATGTAGGTCAGGTTTTTATGGTCTGTCCAGATGATGAAGGGGTGTTCTGCTCCCTCAAGCCAGTGCCTCCATTCTTCCAGAGCAAGTTTGACTGCCAGCAGTTCCCTATTACCTACATCATAATTGCGCTCAGCAGGTTGTAGCCGATATGAGAAGAACGCACATGGATGGAGCTTCTGGTCCTTGGCAGAACGCTGGGATAGTACAGCCCCCACTCCAGACTCTGAGGCATCAACTTCCAGGATGAACTGGCGTGAGGGGTCAGGATGAATCAGGACAGGGGCTATGGTAAAACGTCTCTTAAGCTCCTTGAAAGCCGCGTCAGCCTCTGCCGTCCAAGTGAATGGGATAGATGGAGATGTGAGTCTTGTGAGGGGTGCGACCACTTGACTGTAGTTCCGGATGAACCGGCGGTAAAAGTTTGCAAAGCCCAGAAAGCCCTGGAGACGTTTAACTGAGGTTGGTTGTGGCCAGTCCACCACAGCTCGCACCTTTTCGGGGTCTGCCTTCACCTGACCACTCTCAATGATGAAACCGAGAAACCTTGTGGACTGAACATGCAACTCACATTTTTCAGCTTTAATGTAGAGCTTGTTCTCAAGAAGGCGCTGGAGCACTTGTCTGACGTGAACCACATGTTCCTCTGGGTTGCGGGAGAAAATCAGGATATCATCCAGATACACAAAAACGGAGCGGTTAATCAAGTCTCGGAGGACATCGTTCACCAGAGCTTGAAAAACTGCTGGGGCATTAGTCAGGCCAAAGGGCATAACCAAGTATTCAAAATGGCCAAGGGGAGTCCTAAAGGCTGTTTTCCATTCATCACCAGCTCGGATTCGAATCAAATGGTAGGCATTGCGAAGGTCTAACTTGGAAAACACAGTTGCTCCTTGGAGGGGTTCAAAGGCAGATGCCAGTAAAGGCAGTGGGTATTTGTTATGAATGGTGATATTATTCAACCCTCGAAAATCTATACAGGGACGTAGAGTGCCATCTTTTTTACCCACAAAAAAAAAAACCTGCACCGAGTGGGGAGGATGAGGGTCGAATAATGCCTGCAGCCAATGAGTCATGGATGTATTTTTCCATCGCCTCTCTCTCAGGGCGTGACAGATTGTATAACCGACTGGAAGGCAGGGGAGCTCCTGAAAGCAGGTCAATGGCACATTCATAAGGGCGGTGCGGAGGGAGGGACAGTGCATGTTGCTTGCTGAAGGCCTCTTCTAAGTCATGGTAGACAGAGGGAACCTTGGACAGGTCTGGGGGCTCTGCAACAACCGGGGAGACTGTGTCCTCAGCAGGGGAGCGGGCAGACTGCAGGCAGGTGGAAAGACAATTGGAGCTCCAGCTCACCACTTTGGCTGCAAACCAGTCAATGTGAGGATTGTGAAGTCTTAACCAGGGCTGACCAAGGACTACAGGGAACTGGAGGTTAAGGCTTTGCACATTGGCAAATTGGGCTCGGCCGACCCGGGTCTAAAGCTGGAGGGTTCCAATGACCTGCAAGAAACGGGGTCAGCTTGCCACTGGGCCATCTGGTCTGAGATGTTGATAGCTGCTGTAATAGCTTCGTCTAAGGACAACTGCTCATTCCTCAGAGCAATCTCCCTTCCAATGACCCGACTAAGCCCATTCTGGAAAGCAGTGAGAAGGGCATGGTCATTCCAGCCAGACTCCACAGCTAGGGACCGGAATTCACAGGCAAATTCTCTTACTGAGCGTTTCCCTTGACGAAGTCGCAACAACTGCTGACCTGCTTGCTGCCCTCGTATGGGGTGGTCATAGACCCGCTTCAGTTCTGCAGATAGTGCAGCAAAGGACTGGACTGCAGGGGATCCTTGCTCACGAAGGGCATTAAAATAACTCAAAGGGGGCCCCTGTAGCAGGTTGGCTATATAAGCAATTTTGGCTGCCTCACGGCCAAAACGAAAGGGCTGAGCTTCAAAAGCAAGCTGGATCTGAGTTAAAAATTCACGACAGGTGCTAGGATTGCCAGAATATTTATCAGGCGGGGGGATGTGTGGCTCTGCAGCAGGAACAGCATGGGGTGCAGGTGGTGCAGGTGGTTCGGGTTGTGGTTGAGCTTGTTGATTGATGAGAGTTGTAAGCTGGGTGGAAACGCGTGACATCTGGTCAATAAGTTTTTGTAATAGTTGGTCATGGTTTCCCAAACGCTGTCCTTGATTGGCAAGGGCCTCCCTCACACGGTCAAAATCTGCTGGGTCCATTGTAAAGGGCCAGATCGTTCTGTCACGGGGGGGTAAAATGGGTGGACCCAAATGCAGTAAAGACAAGCTGAAATAGTGTCCAAGGGTTATTATTAATAAAACCTGAGGGAAAAGGAGGCAGCTTGTAGTCCTAGGCTTTGCAGTCCAGGAGAGCACACTGAGGCTAGCAGGCTGAGGCTAGCAGGCTGTGGCTAGCAGGCTGTGGCTAGCAGGCTGTGGCTAGCAGGCCGAGGCTAGCAGGCTGAGGCAGGCACATACGGCAAGTAGGGAACTGAAGGCAGAGGAAAAAACACGGGTAAGATGAGGAGCAAAAAAACACAAAAAATAGCAGGTTTGCAAGATTATCAAAATTGCTAGAATTCTAGGACAAACTGGCGAGAAGCGTTACCACATGTAGCAAGGTGAAACGATCTGGCAATCGCGCCGAGTGGAGTCCAAACATTTGTAGGCTGCAGGTGATGAATTGATGGCAGGCAGGTGAGTGATTAGGGTGCTGGGATCAGCTGTGTCAGGCTGAGAGCTGGAGCCAAGCCTACGCCCAAAACACGCCCACTCTCCCAAAGACACACAGAGAAAAACAGACAGACTGACTGTGACATTCCGCGAATGAGATAAATAATATTATTTGATATTTTACGGTAATGTGTTGATAATTCCACACATAAGTCGCTCCGGAGTAAATGTCGCAAACTATGAAAACAACTGCGACTTTATAGTCCGAAAAATACGGTATTGTTGGCGGTTTTAATATTGAATGGCTCAAGTAGGCTCTATTGTAAGTGAAGTTTTGATCGAAAGTATTTGATATTTGGAATGTATTTAAAAAAAAATCCATCCATCATCATGTCTTTCATAATGATTGTGAACAATAGGCAAAATTCCAAAAAAAGAGCAGTCCCCCTTTAAATGTCTTTTCTTAGATTGATTAGCATTCTGTGTTATTTTTGTAAATACATTAAATCACAAAAACCTACAAATGTTATTTGCCGGAGTCATATCCCTATCATCACCTTGACTGAATACTTTAAAAGTATTTATTCTGAGTGAAGTGGTTCACAAATCAAAATAAGCCACATAAAAAAGAGTATTCCAATGGTTTTAGTTGCTTGTGTGAGAAATGAGAAATTGTAAGAGACGTCCAATTTAACAATCACAATCTGACAGCCCTTAGTATGTTTCTCCAGGAACACTCCAGATATAGTTTACTTTTTTTTTACCAAGTATCATTAAATGCAAAGGTAGTTTTACACCCACTTGTCCACTAAGCAAATGAATTTGGACAATTTCTGGAAACTAATTTTTGGGTTTAACCGTTTTCCTGTGTTTCTTCTCTTTAGTGAGAACGGCACCGAGGTCTGTGTCTCTGAGAAGAGAAACAAGGGAATGTTCACAGTACAAAAGGTTGTACCTCAGAAATCACACTGCAAAACATTGCACTGCAGAGATGCCCAATGTGCAGTTCAGGAGCAAAACAAGCTTTCTCGTGTGTTAATTCTTTTCTCCTTGGTCACCCAAAAACAATTTCATGATTTTTAATGTTTCCTCGATACCATGTTTAGCATTTGACTATTACAAAAAAATATTTTCTTTCAACACAGACATTTTACATACAAATTAACTACTTACAGCACGGTATATGATTAACTTACTGTTTATCTTAGATGAATGGTAATTATGTCACTTTGCTCACCTCATTTCACAGAATGAAATTATTATTGCAGAGTTCCCATTAAGTTAATCAGAAAAAATGATAACTAGCAATATTTGTCTTTCTGTGACATCCCACTATCATGTTGAATAGAATATTTTAAATTTGTTCACAGAGTATATATGAAACTTGTAATAATGGATGTACACTCCCTTATATAATCACTGATGCACATGACAGCTCTACCACCGTGACTGATGTGGGCGAAAGCAACTGTGAATAAAATAAATGCAACTATAATTAATCATCAATTACCATTCTTATAAACGTTTTGAGCTTCTCTCTATTCCCCAAAACCTACAATCATCTCCCCCTTTGTAAGACGGTGGAGGATTATAAGTACAACGTTGTTTTTTTCAGGAGCAAGTTTTCCCTCTTTTCGCCTAAATAACCAATTATTGATAACAAATCAATAAACGTGGACACACACATCACCATTCAATAACTACAAATAAAAACACACAATGATAGCAGCAACAGTATCATGACCTCTGTGACAGTGTATGTATATAATTTATATGCCAATTTCAAAAGGCCACAGCCCCCTGACACCCCTTCTCAACTGTCTATGCGACGTCAAGGCTTGGTTAGCCCAGAATTTTTTAATAATGAATGAGGGAAAAACGGAAATTTTAGTTTTTGGTCCGGTCCTCACTGACTTGGGACCATTGCAAAATTATGTCACTATAGACAGTGATTTTAAACTTGACAAACAAGTCAATGACGTTTTAAAATCGTGTTTTTATCATCTTCATCTTTTAGTAAAGGCAAAACCGTTTTTATCTTTTAACCTTTTTGAACAAGTCGTGCATGCTTTTATTTCAAGTCGCCTGAACTACTGTGTGGAGGGGCGGGGTCCACGTGTCCCCTGCGGGCGGGGCATGCGCAGGAGCCGGCCATGAAGCAATGTCAGGTGAGGAGATTTTTCAGCTGGGACGAGTTGTCTAATCACCTGTCTCTTTATCAGGAGCACTGGAGACCATGAGAGAGAGCTCAGAGAGAGAGAGAGAGACGCGGTCCAGGGGGTTGGGAAAACTTGCACTGCTGAAAAGCAGGAACAAACTTGGGGAAAGATTTGTGTTGTAAAGCCCGAAAGAAGATTTGTGTTGTAAAATAAAAAATTCTGTTACACTTGGAAGGAGCCTGTCTGTGCTTTCTGGGGACGACCCCGCACCTCCACGGCATAGAAGTGTCACATACTGCAATGCACTTCATGTTGACATTAGCCAAAAAGTTCTGTCCCGGTTGCAGTTAGTCCAGAACACGGCAGCACGACTTTTAACAGGGGCCAGGAAACGCCAGCATAGAACCCCATTTCTTCAGAGTTTGCACTGGCTCCCTGTTCATTTTAGAATTGATTTTAAAACCTTTCTTTTTGTTTTTAAAGCTTTACATGGACTGGCACCTCAGTATATCTCGGACCTCATCCAAACTTACAATCCTGCGCGCACTTTGAGGTCCGAGAGCCAGTTCCAGCTCGTGGTGCCCAAGACCAGACTTAAAACTAGGGGAGTCAGGGCCTTCTCTGTGGTCGGCCCTAAGCTCTGGAACACTCTGCCTCTCCATGTTCAAACTGCTCCAACAGTGGAGTGTTTTAAGTCTCATCTTAAGACCTATTTTTATTCTCTGGCTTTTAACACTATGTGATTTGTGTGGATCTCTGTAGTCCTCTGTGTTTTTAAAATGTTGATTTTTATTTACTGTTTTAATTGGTTTTACCCTTTAATTTCATTTTTATTCATATGTATTTTATATTGTTTTAATTTGGGTTTTATATATATATATTTTTTTGTTTTTGTTTTTATTCAGTCATTGGTGGAGCTCAGGATAGTATTTGAATATTGTTTTTAATATTGTTGTGCAGCACTTTGGAAACATTTTGTTGTTTAAATGTGCTATGTAAATAAAGTGGATTGGATTGGATTGATTGGACAGTGTTGGACTTACAGTGGGGCAAAACAATATTTAGTCAGCCACCAATTGTGCAAGTTCTCCCACTTAAAATGATGACAGAGGTCTGTAATTTTCATCATAGGTACACTTCAACTGTGAGAGCCAGAATGTGAAAAAAAATCTAAAAATTCACATTGTAGGAATTTTAAAGAATTTATTTGGAAATTATGGTGTAAAGTAAGTATGTGGTCAACCATTCGAAGCCCTCACGGATGGAAGGAGGTTTTGGCTCAAAATCTCACAATAAATGGCCCCATTTGTTCTTTCCTTAACACGGATCAATCTTCCTGTCCCCTTAGCGGACAAACAGCCCCAAAGCATGATGTTTCCACTCCCATGCTTCACAGTAGGTATGGTGTTCTTGGGATGCGACTGCGTATTCTTCTTCCTCCAAACACGACGAGTTGTGTTTATACCAAAAAGTTTTATTTTGGTTTCATCTGACCACATGACATTCTCCCAATCCTCTGCTGTATCATCCATTTAGGTATAAACTCAACTCGTCGTGTTTGGAGGAAGAAGAATATGGAGTTGCATCTCAAGAACACCAAACCTACTGTGAAACATGGGGGTGGAAACATCATGCTTTGGGGCTGTTTTGCTTCTAAGGGGACAGGACGATTGATCTGTGTTAAGGAAAGAACAAATGGGGCCATGTATCATGAGATTTTGAGCCAAAACCTCCTTCCATCAGTGAGAGCTTTGAATGGTTGACCAAATACTTATTTTCCACCATAATTTACAAATAAATTATTTGAAATTCCTACAATGTGAATTACTGTTCACAGTTGAAGTGTACCTATTAAGAAAATTACAGACCTCTGTCATCATTTTAAGTGGGAGAACTTGCACAATCGGTGGCTGACTAAATACTTTTTTGCCCCACTGTATGTGTTTTTTTTACCGTGTGTGTGGCATTTGAGTTCCTGTCCAGTGCTCCTAATTTGTAATTTCCCTTCCCTTTTCTGCCACTGAGCGCTGGCTCCCACACCTGTCCCTGATTGGCAACCGGGACACACCAGGTCCTGGTTGCCAATCAGGCTCCTATATATGCTTGCCAACAGGGTTGGATCATTGTACATTGTGGTCTCTGTCAAGTCACGACTACTTGATCGACTACTAGATTAATATCTCAAGAAGATGTGTGTCTCGTGTACTTCCTAGCTGCACTCACCTTGTTTAGTTAATTAAATATTACTTTACGTACATTCCACCTGCTGTTTTCTACATCTGTGGGGTTACGCTGCAAGCACCATTTACCAATTATATTAATCTGATCCGATTATCAGCGCATTATTGTTCCCTCTACGTGCATCAAGCTATTCAATTTCAGTGTTCTGCTGCCTGCAAGTCATCGCTATGGTTACCGACCCTCTGAAACAGAATGACCAATTTGTCTTCGCTCCTAGCAGTGTGGAGATTTTCTTTCCTTTTTTCTGTTTTTGTGAAACAATTTTAATACTATTTGACTCAAACTGGAATTTATATAGATGCATGTTTTCGATTATTAGTAATACATGATATACATTATTAAACAACAACCTTATTAATACAATAACCTTTTTTGGGCTATCACCTGTTTGGTACTTTGTCATGGATGGGGATTGAACCACATTTCCTGCTTCAAAAGCAGTAGACTTTGATGCATTGATTTGGTAAGACAATTCAGTTATTAAATTTCACTTCAGGCATTTTGCAGGCTATTTTTGCTTCTCAGCAGTATGTCACGTGTTGGGGTCCGCCAAACGAGTTAAAAAAATGATGACTGTTCCACCAGCTGTAACCTACTCTCTTCCTGGTCCAATTAATGTAATCTATCCATCCATTTTCTACCGCTTGTCCCTTTCGGGGTCGCAGGGGGTGCTGGAACCTATCTCAGCTGCAATCGGGCGGTAGGCGGGGCACACCCTGGACAAGTCGCCCCCTTATCACAGGGCCAACACAGATAGGCAGACAACATTCACACTCACATTCACACACTAGGGACAATTTAGTGTTGCCAATCAACCTATCTACACCTTGCTAAATCACGCAGGCAAAAAATAGATACAAAACGATACAAAAGCACGTTTGAAAAAGTTTATATTCTCACTCACCAGGTTAACAGCATCAAAGCAACCGTTTTTAAATAGATTTTTTTCGAAAATATTTTTCTTCTGATCACGTGCAACAGTGTGTCTGTGTGAAGCCCCAAAAGTTAGTGGCCCCTGGGCTTCAGACCAGGTAAGCTTGCTCATTAAGGCAGGTCTGACTATCCCTGGTGGTTAATGCTGCTGGATGGATTTTGTTTGGATCTCCCTTTTTAAAGGGCAGAGTCATCCCAGGACCTTTTGTTCTGATGTCTTGTATGATTAAGATGAGGAGACTAGAATTTAAGTTTTTCAATTTATTCCACAAATGGATTACCCTATTTTTTGGAGTATAAATCGCTCCGGAGTATAAATCGCACCTGCCGGAAATGCATAATAAAGAAGGAAAAAAACATATATAAGTCGCACTGGAGTATAAGTCGCATTTTTGGAGGAAATTTATTTGATAAAATCTAACACCAAAAATAGACATTTGAAAGGCAATTTAAAATAAATAAAGAAGAGTGAACAACAGGCTGAATAAGTGTACGTTATATGATGCATAAATAACCAACTGAGAAGGTGCCTGGTATGTTAACGTAACATATTATGGTAAGAGTCATTCAAATAACTATATCGTATAGAAAATGCTATAAATTTACCAAAAAATCTGTCACTCCTAATCGCTAAATCCGATGAAATCTTATACGTCTAGTCTCTTACGTGAATGAGCTAAATAAAATTATTTGATATTTTACGGTAATGCGTTAATAATTTCACACATACTGTAAGTCGCACCCCCGACCAAACTATAAAAAAAAACTGTGATTTATAGTCCGAAAACTACGGTAAGAAAAACATTAGCAATACAAGCGCTAGAGCGAAGACCAAACTCTACAAAGTCTGGCACATTCCCTCTCGATTGACCCTCTGCTGACGTGCTTTGTTGCCCCTCCCTGGAGTTGTTTGAGCGTCCTTAAATAAAACCGTAAGTTCATCACACATTCGTCCACTCTTTTTTTGTTTCTTTCCTTGCACCTCTTCTCACCATCCAAACCAAATAAGATACTTTGTGTGTATATTTGCAAACTTCCCCATAGCTCCTGATGGCTCATGTTTAGCAGAGGTGGGTAGTAACGCGCTACACTTACTCGGTTACGTTTATGTAAGTAACTTTTTGGATACATTGTACTTGTCAGGGTAGTTTTAATGTAACATACTTTTTAGTTTTATTTGAGTATTTTTGAGAAGAAGAAACATCTCTTTTAGTCCATTACTCTGAGTGTAATTTCAATAATTACATTTATTTATAATTTTCAATTAGGCTAGCAAAGACGTATTCTTATGTCAGCGACCTTGCTTCCGGCAGGCACGTTCACATGACTCTGTTCGGCCAATCCAATGTAAGCAATAGTGACGTTTGATTCCATTTCACCAAACAAACAAGCAGAAAGTACAGCCACAGAAAGCTGAAATAGGTCAGTATGTTTTAAGTATATGATAAAGTAGAGACCTATTTATTTGTTTAAAAAATATCAGAATTTTTCCAAAAAAGCCAGTTTAACTATGTGATATGACTCTCGCACATCTCGGCTGTTTGAGAGATTTTCTGAACAGTAATCTCCTACAACATTTGACTAAAAAGCGATCTTTTTGTATGTCTCTGATGATCCTAATAACCACAAGTATCATTTAAACACATTAAAACATTACCAACATCAAAAAGCAGTGGAAAGTTGTACTTATCTCTCAGATCTGTAGCTTTATAGTTACTAGTGCTAGCTTATTAGTATGTACTACTACTTTATTTACATTTCCACATAGCTAGACAAGCTGAAACAACCACAATCACCCCCTAGTATACGGGAGAAACACTGTGTATGGCCATCAGTCACAGAGATAAAATCATAAAAACTAGAACTTCACATGTAGCTGCGAAAATAGAAGAAACTGAGTAATTTGACAAATCAGACTAATTTAGTGCATAGAAGTGTACTGACTTTAAAAGGGGATGTGACATTTGAGAATGTAGCAAAACAAATCTTAAAGTAGTAAAATAACATTTTATATCATGTGCCGTCATCTGTGTCAGCAGAAATGTTCACATTTTAGCTTACAAGAATTCTACTTCCAATTATGGAAAACATGTTGAGGTAAATTGTAGATGCATAACAAACACGCACACACACACACACACACACACACACACACACACACACACACACACACACACACACACACTAAAAAAAACTACAAAAAAAATCTGAAATTAATCAATACCTGAGTAGTTTTTTCACCAAAAACTTACTTAGACTTACTCAAGTAATTATTTTGATGGCTACTTTTTACTTTTACTTTAGTCATATCATTCTAAAGTAATGGTACTCTGACTGGAGTACATTTTTTGGGTACTCTACCCACCTCTGATGGTTAGCATGGCAGCTCCCACGATCAGTGGAAGAATGTGTGTATGAATGTGTGAAAGTGGAAATAGTTTCAAAGCGCTTTGAATACCTTTTGAAGGTAGAAAACCCCTATACGAGTATAATCAATTTACCATTTAACCATTTCTAGTCTTTTATTTGGCAAATTTGGATATCTGGATATTAGATACAAACATTCGAACTTTTCTCTCTGGCACTCACCGAGGGTGGACGCTCCCCTTTCCTCTCCCTTATCTCTCCTGCTTGCTTCTTTGTCTTGTCTTGTCTTAACTTTCTTGTTGCCTCCTTTTGCACTGCTCTCCGAATCTAAACATTGGAACTATTTAACTGGCCTCAACAAAATTGACAAGATCTTGGGTTTGGGGGAACCTGCTGTCGTGACAAAGCGGTTGTTGCTGGACACACGACGGACTCTTGGGAGAAGAAGGAGTGCCGCGTGCCTGGCGACCCTTTTCTGTTGAGGACGTGAAGATATCCACCTGTTCAGAATTATGACAACAGGACATCTGCTGATTGGAGTAAGCGTTGCTCTGGTTTGTCCGCAAATTGGAAGTTGCTGGCAGTCTTCAAAGTACCCCTGAGCTGCCACAAATGATTGGAGGATGCGGGAAGAACTGTGGATTAGATTGGACTGTCTACCTTGCAGTTTTGAGGACCAGTCATTGACAATTTAGAGTGAAAAGCTAATTTTATTTTTACCCGCATAAAAAACATTCTAACTTGGATTGTTTCCCTGACTTCGAGACTCTTCCGAAGGACAGCGCAGTGAAGACACAACAAACTCCCTTTTTGTCTTTAATGGACATACACTTGTTGTTGTTGACTTTGGACTAGCGACTGCAATACATCAAGGCCGCGGAACAGAGACACACTACGGGTTTACACACACACACACACACATCCACAAAAATATATGCCACACATACACCCCCCCATTCCCCTAATCCAACGCCCTTGACGCAAATCCCGTAGGGGTGATGAATGGATGGTCAGCGCCTGAGAGCTGCAACCTACCACCATGACCTTGAACTACCTTCCCTCTGTTGCTAGATATCTCGAGATGTATGTTGTAATATGTATATGTGCTTTGCTATGGAGGTTTTTTCCCACTCCAGACGGGGCCCCTTAGGAGCCCAGTCTGGATTGTATTTTTTTACTCATCCTTCCCCAGCTTTTACCTTTTTCCCATCTTTTACGGGGCGCCTTATGGGGACCCATCAGCGTTCTTGTTCTGTAACCCTGTATACTGTCTGTTTGTCTAATCTTGAACAGGTATGTCCTGAAAACAACGTTTCGTTGTAATTGTGCAATGACAATAAAGACCGGTCCTATCCTATCCTATCAATTCAAGCAGCGGACTTCTGATATTGAATCTGTTTTTCATGTCATTGTTAAACAGACACACATTTGCACAAACATCTACAGTCAATAAGGGGGAATCAATTCCAGGCTGGCTAGATGAAGGTCGTACAACTGAAAGACTACCAGTAAGGGTACCGTATTTTTCGGACAATAAGTCGCAGTTTTTTACATAGTTTGGCAAGGGGTGCGACTTATACTCGGGAGCGACTTATGTGTGAAATTATTAACACATTACCGTAAAATATAAAATAATATTATTTAGCTCATTCATGTAGGAGAACTAGACCTATAAGATTTCATGGGATTTAGCGATTAGGAGTGACAGATTGTTTGGTAAACGTATAGCATGGTCTATATGTTATAGTTATTTGAATGACTCTTACCATAATATGTTACGTTATCATACCAGGCACCTTCTCAGTTGGTTATTTATGCGTCATATAACGTACACTTATTCAGCCTGTTGTTCACTATTCTTTATTTATTTTAGATTGCCCTTCAAATGTCTATTCTTGGTGTTGGATTTTATCAAATACATTTCCCCAAAAAATGCGACTTATACTCCAATGCGGTATTTTTTTTTCCTTCTTTATTATGTTTCTTCGGCGGGTGCGACTTATAGTCCGGAGCGACTTATACTCAGAAAAAGACGGTATATGTATATCTAAATAAATTAAAACAGAACTTGCCAAGTTTTAGTCATAAACAGTGTTAGTAACTGCATTATCCATGCTGTAACAAAAACTTAACAGCTGATAAGTTGAGTGCGTACTGATAAGATGAGCTGAGTTGGCTGAGGTAATTAGACAAATGTCCCTGCTGCTGCTCTAATGTAGGGGGAAACAGTATTGGGTTTTTGGGCATGTGAGAGGGTCCAGGTGAACATAGGGGCCAGAGCTTCTCTAGAGTCACTCATATTTACATTATTTTTATACCTTCACGGTACGTAGTTAAGCGGTTACTCAGGGGGATAGCTCCATCATGTAATGTGCTACTAGACCATGAGCTGTAGTGTCAGGAAGTTGAGATGCCAGGTCTCTCGATAGGTTAGCCTTGACCAATGCATTTACTGTGTTCTGGAAGGTGATCGAGCATTTAACACGCTCTCCGTGCAGGGCGATGGGAGTCGTGACTAGGATGGCGGGATGATCGGAGACAGCTGGGTTGAGACGCCGTGATGAGAGGGGTCGACGCCGCGGATGAGCAGACAAGATCTGACCTTTCGTGTGAGTGTGGCCATTATTGTGCTGAGAGGTATTGAAACATTCTATTAGTGAGTGCTGCAGAAAAAATATTTAAAGGGGAACTGCACTTTTTTGGAATTTTGCTTATCTTCACAATCGTGAAAGACATGACGACGAATGGATTTTTAAAAAATGCATTCTAACTTGGAATTAAAAATCCGCTTACAGCAGAGCCAATTGGAGCTCCTCTATTCCGCCCATAAAATCTAATAAATAAACATCCAAAGAGCACAAACAATACTCCATTTACATTTTGTGACCCCAAAGGGAATAAGTGGTAAAAAATGGATGGATGGATGGTACTCAAATTTTAACTAAGTATTAGTGATATTGTTATTATAAGCGCTAACGAAGACAAACTATTTATAGTGGCGCCGTGATCACTTCTGTGTGTCCCTATGAATACATCCTTGAGTGGTTTGCTGCTTTCTCGCTTGCCGGCTCCCTGTTTATTCAAGTTTATCATAAATCATGCATCTTCCCTGGACATGAGACGTCTGAGTAGGTATTCTGACAAGTTGGTGCGCTTTGACAGCCATTTAGGACCCGAAACTGTCGAGAACGACTTAAAAAGACGCCCCTTGAAATTTTGTCTATCATTCACAATTCTTATGTTAGAAAAAAACATGTATTTTTTATATATATGTAAGGCAGTAGCCTGTTAATGTATAAGACAGTTCCTCTTTATGTCACTGGATGTTGCTATTCTGTTGATTTCTACCTGTGGGTTCAGTACACCTCACCTTTTTGTCCCTCAGTGGACACCATAGTCAGAGAGAACTAGGCAGCGGCAGGCGCCATCTTTGAGAATGTTTTTCTTTTCCACTGGAAAGGTGAGACCTGTTTTATGACTGCCTGAACACTTTATAAGATATTAAAGTTAAAAATGCCCATCCAGCGAATTTGCTGCAATACAGTGTTAGCTAAGGTGTTTACTTACATTTTAATGTGTTTTGAAGAAATGTGCAATTCCGTTTTTGTACTTAAATGTTTGATGTAAGTTGGCCAGTGTGATTAACATTTAGTAGAGTCTGAACTGAATGGGGTTGTGAAGGATGGCTTTTTACATGTTTATTCTGGTCACTGTGTTTGAACTACTGATTTGTGATTTATTGTTATTTAGCATTTGGGCATATTGAATATGAGAAAGATTTATATATTTTTATTGACATATGTTAATGTGTTCTTTTGCATTGAGACACATTTGTAATGTGAATGTTTTTCTTTTCCACTGAAAAGCTTAATGACCAGAGCCAGAGAGAACCACTACTGTGAGCAAATGAATGCAACAAGGTCTCATCCACAATCCAGAACCACTGTGTCCAGTGTCCAATCTCTCCGCACAACAACCCACCTTATAAACACTAAAAACATAACGCAGCGTCCAAGGGTGTGTCGAGAGGCAGTGACATTGTGGGTTACATATATATATATATATATATATATATATATATATATATATATATATATATATATATATATATATATACAGTATGTGTGTGTATATATAAAAACCCCGTTTCCATATAAGTTGGGAAACTGTGTTAGATGTAAATATAAACGGAATACAATGATTTGGAAATCATTTTCAACCCACATTCAATTAATTATGCTACAAAGAAAATATATTTGATGTTCAAACTCATAAACTTTATTTTTTATTTTTTTGCAAATAATAATTAACTTAGAATTGTATGGCTGCAACACGTGCCAAAGTAGTTGGGAAAGGACATGTTCACCACTGTGTTACATAACCATTTATTTTAACAACACTCAATAAACGTTTGGGAACTGAGGAAACTAATTGTTGAAGCTTTGAAAGTGGAATTATTTCCCATTCTTTTTTTGTGTAGAGCTTCAGTCGTTCAACAGTCCGGGGTCTCCGCTGTTGTATTTTACGTTTCATAATGCGCCAGACATTTTTAGTGGGAGACTGGTTGGCCAAAAAGGGATACAAAGTGATATTTTGATATTGACATATCTTATCTGTGCATAATAATAACCTTATAATAACAATATCACTAACACTTGGTTAATACTTAAGTCCCGAAATGTAGATGGAGTATTTTTGGAGGTTTTTGGAAGTTTTTTTATTGGGTTTGGGCGAAATAAAGGGCCTCCCATTAGCTCAGCTGTAAGCAAACTTTTATTTACGTGTATTTACGAGATAAAACACATTTTAAAAGAATGCATCAGTCGTCATGTCTTTTATAATGATTTTGAACGATAGGCAAAATTCCCAAAAAAGTGCAGTCCCCGCCTGCACATAAACCCCACGGTTGTGACAACATTTGCAATTTTACATCTCTGAGGTTATAAAGTGAGCCCCAGCTGTCAACATAGCATTTTGAGAACTGTTTGGATAATCGCAGATGACAGGTGAATATGAACGAAGGATGATAAAGGAGCCAGATAATAAAGCCTGATGTATAGCATACTTAACAAGAATCAACATTCTGACAGTAAATAGATGCACAGGCAGTCTAAAACTAAGCCCCGTAATACTGCTGGCTGATGAGCAGCAAGTGTGAAGTGCTGATTTTAGTCAGGTGAGAGCCGAGTCAGCAAAGATAGGAGGGGAAGTCACATCGACGCCAAGAAGCAATTTTTGATTAAGTTTTCCTTATTCAGTTTTTGAGGACCCTCATGATGTTCATATGTGACATTTTTTTCAGCCTGTCATTAATCTTCCCCATCCCACACTTGCGCCTTCTGTTTTGCAGTGATGGGTGGGTGGTGCCCTGTGTGACTGGCTACATGTCCTAGAGTGCACTACACATAAAAGTTGCCATGCCTTCCCCCGCTGTAATGAACCTCTATCCAGGTTCTGCCTTCGGGTTGAGTGTAATGCAGTAACGTGCGGTGAGGCTCAAGGATAGTCAGCCTCTTTAGATTTTATTTCATTTAATTGCATATGTTGTCATATTTTACATATAACCCTCCATCATTGTAGTCTCGTTCATTTTTTCATTTAGCAGAACATTTTAAATATGTTTCTTGTTTTTTGTTAATAGTAAATAATAGATACAAATATTTTCTTCAAAACAAAATCCACTAACTTCGTTTTTGAAAAACATGGTATGGTAGCAACATGTGTGTGTACAAATATGTATATATATATATATATATATATATATATATATATATAAATATATTTATATATACGGTATGTATGTATGAATGTGTATATGTATGTGTATGTATTTATATATATACATTATATATATATATATATATATATATATATATATATATATATATATATATATATATATATATATATATATATATGCATGTGTGTGTGTGTGTGCATGTACATACTTTGTATATACGTATGTATATATATATATATATATATATATGCATGTGTGTGTGTGTGTGCATGTACATACTTTGTATATACGTATGTATATATAGGCTAGGTCTGGAAAAATCATCCCTACAAGCCTTTTTCGCAGGTTTCCCTGCTCGTCAGGAGATTTTAGGCTTGTAGGGATGATATAGCCTCTTGTGTTTTTTCATGACCTAATGTATATTTCGCTCTACCCCAGTATATATATATATATATATATATATATATATATATATATATCCATCCATCCATTTTCTACCGCTTATCCCCTTTGGGGTTGCGGGGGCCGCTGGTGCCTATCTTATTTACAATGGGGCGGAAGGCAGGGTACACCCTGGACAAGTGGCCACCTCATCGCACATATATATATATATATATATATATATATATATATATATATATATATATATATATATACACAGTATATACAGTATATATATATGTATGTATATGTGTATATATACAGGCCTCACCATGTATGTTATGCACACATGCCCCCAGACAATTCTGTTTCTGTCAATGTGGTCCCCCTAGTCAAAATAATTGCCGAGTTCTGGTCCAGCTAAAGATGCTGGAAACGAGTGTCGAGGGCAGAATAATGCATTTACTGACAGTGCAGTGTGAAAGCCAATTTGTTTACTTTGCAATTAAGTAAACACAGTTTCAAAGCAATATAAACTGTGTTTCTGACAAAACATTCAAATTTCGATTTCCGGCCCCCGAGCCCTTGAACTCTTAAAATTGCGGCCCTTTTCAGGATGTAGTAAAATAACCCTGTTCTACAGTGTTAAAAGTCACGGCATAAAATTGTGTCTGGAAAAAAATGTTGGTGACATTGTGACAAATAAAAATAGTCACGCCCTCAGCCAGCATTGCTGAATGAGACTTACTTGCAAAACAGATGGTCAGACAAACAGTACTTGCTGAAGCAGAAAATGAGGAAATGGATTCCTCGTCTGGTGCCCCATGTTACTCCAAACAGACATGTTCAGATCCAGAACACAGCCTACGCAAGTCAAAAAAATCAGAAGTATCAAAGTGTTCAAGGACATTTCTTTGTTAAGTTACAATCAACTTGAAATGGGTGGCAGACGTGTGTTTGGCTTGGCACGCCTCCACACACATCATTTTGAAAGTAGCCATGTGCTTGAGCTAGGCACAAGTCAGTTGGAGGTGTTTCTTTTTTATGTTTGGAGCAAACAGTAGAGTGATTGCGAGCCTGACATTGCTGTGTTTCCAAGAACTGAACGCTGGCTGAAAATAAATAAATAAATAAATTCTCAGGTCAGAAAAAAGTGAGAAAGAAGATAAATGTGGGGAAATTAGTGCTGCACCCCATTTAAAAAGATAGCGTACAAAGTTACGTAACTTTTAGAAGAGGTGCGTAACTGTTTACCCCTAAGTAAAATATGTTTTGTGACTCTTTTTTTATACGGTATCCTGGTTTTTATGATGAAATCATTCAGTGCACTCATCACATGGCGCATTCCACAAAATCTGGTAAATTCTCCCACGCACTAAGCAGACAGGTAGGTCTGTATGGTGGCCTCATATCAGCTTCCTGCACTCTATAATCAGGAAACATGCATATTAAAAAAGTTTTTCTGAATAAAATGTTTTAAAAATGATTGTAATCATACATAACGGTCCTTGCTTAAATAATGATAATACATTTATTTTATGAGGCGCCTTTGAAGACAATCAAGGTTGCCCTACCCAAGCAGTTACAAATTACAATCAAGCAGTTAAAATGTAAGTATAAGTACAACTTGAAAAGAGCAACAATAGAAAAATATTCACAACAGGCATAAGTTTGCCTAAACTGAAAGGTTGTGAGGTGAGTTTTAAAAATGATAAAAGAGTAAATTACGGTTGTTCCAATACCATTAATTTCGTACCGGTACCAGTACTTAAATGCATATTGATATCGTTTTGATACTTTTCAAAATAAAGGAAACTACATAAATATAAATATTGGCTTATTTCAATATAACATCTTACAATACATTAAACATTTGTTTCCTATTAAACTACAAGAACAATTTTAGAAAGTTAAATAGAAATTAAAAGGCATTAAACACTGGACTTTTCTTGTTGCACTCAAAAAACAATCAAAAATGTTCCATATTACATATAGTCTTCTATAATGAAAGATGAGGTCAGAATAGAATAAAAAACTTTTTGACATTAAATTAAATGCTTCATGATTTATGGTTGCCCCTCCTGGTCTGTGCTTCAAGAAAAATACAATTGTTAGTAAATATTAAAAACAAAACAGGTAAAACACACATTGTATGATTTTGTTACACAATTCAGTCATTTCACTTGCATTAGTCGGTGCTAATATTTTACCTCTGCTGATATTTAGTTACCGCGCACGCGCATCCTGCTTCCCCCTAACGTGGACCCCGACTTAAAGAAATTGAAAAATGTATTCGAGTGTTACCATTTAGTGATCAATTGTAGGAAATATACAATTTACTGTGCAATCTACTAATAAAAGTTTCAAAAACATCCTGGGCAGGAGCACCTAGAGGCTCTGTGGTGAGCTCCACAGGGCACACCCCCGCACGTGCCGCGCAGTCCACGCCCACGCGCCTCCGCAGACGGAGGCAATCTGCAATCTACACACCCGGTACTGATGATCTACAGCAGCATAAAAGCTCACTCCCGTGACTACTCCATGCCGGAACATAGCCCTGTTTTTAGTAAGCTTCACCTCTCTGGCTCCTTTCCTGTGTCTCTCTCGCTCACTTTGCCTCCCTCGTGCCTCGTCCTTATCTGTCCTTGTCGTCTCCTGTTCCCACAGTTCCTTAGTGTCTCAGCATTGCACTGTCCTGTGCTCTTTGACTACTGTTTGCACGGGAGCCGAACAGCTGGAAAAGTGTAATGACTACATTTGTATGCGTCACTATTTATAATTTAATTTTGCAGATCTGAATGCTTGTTATTTAAATGTTATCTAAGTTTGAAGCAAAGGTGGTAATACTAATCGCCACGTTTGGTGAGACGTGTTTTAAATCAGAACTTGCAGCACCTCTACCGTTAGTTTTGAAGCCGAAATACCTCCATATTGCGCTTCCAACACCCTCTTTATTAACCAGTAGAATTGTTGTTTTTGCTATTCTTCTTCTCCATCCATCCATCCATCTTCTTCCGCTTATCCGAGGTCGGGTCACGGGGGCAGCAGCCTAAGCAGGGAAGCCCAGATTTCCCTCTCCCCGGCCACTTCGTCCAGTTCCTCCCGGGGGATCCCGAGGCATTCCCAGGCCAGCCGGAAGCTGGGAGTTATAGTCTTCCCAACGTGTCCTGGGTCTTCCCCGTGACCTCCTACAGGTCGGACGTGCCCGAAACACCTTCCTAGGGAGGCATAGGGGTGGCATCTTGACCAGATGCTCGAACCACCTCGATGTGGACGAGCTCCCTCCGGATGACAGAGCTTCTCACCCTATCTCTAAGGGAGAGCCCCGCCACACGGCGAAGGAAGCTCATTTCGACTGCTTGTACCCGTGATCTTGTCCTTTCGGTCATAACCCAAAGCTCATGACCATAGGTGAGGATGGGAACGTAGATTGACCGGTAAAATGAGAGCTTTGCCTTCCAGCTCAGCTCCTTCTTCACCACAATGGATCGATAGAGTGTCCGCATTACTGAAGACGCCGCACCGAGCCGCCTGTCGATCTCACGATCCACTCTTCCTCACTCGTGAACAAAATTTCGAGGTACTTGAACTCCTCTACTTGGGGTAGGGTCTCCTCCACAACCCGGAGATGGCACTTTGCCCTTTTCCAGGCGAGGACCATGGACTCGGACTTGGAGGTGCTGATTCTCATCCCCGTCGCTTCAGACTCGGCTGCGAACCGATCCAGTGAGATATGAAGAACCTGGCCAGATGAAGCCATCAGGACCACATCATCTAGAAAAAACAGAGACCTAATCATGCAGCCACCAAACCGGATCCCCTGAACGTCTTGACTGTGCCTAGAAATTCTGTAAATAAAAGTTATGAACAGAATTCTTCAGCAATATGTTATTGCCTGTATACGCTTTGTGTGCATTTTGACACACTATGCGTCTCTGCTTTGTAGTCACCACCGACAATGAAAAAGCGATATCGGTATTTTTCAAAAGCAGTATAGTACCGATTTTAATTAATTAGTACTGCGGTACTTTATTAGTACCGGTTTACCATACAACCCTCAAGTCAATGTTTCTGATATTGGGGGTAGGGAGTTCCAGAGGCTGAAGGCTTTTAACCCCATGGTAGACAGGCGGGCTATGGTTACAGTCAGGTTGAGGAGGCAGACCTGGAGGACCGGGTGGGAATGTTGATGTGGAGGAGATCCAACAGGTATAGCGGGGCGAGTTATGGATAGCCTTAAATGTATGGAAGAGGACCTTGTAGCTGACACAGTTTTTGATGGGAAGCCAGTGGATTTGGTGTAGAACAGGGGGGATGTAACTCATGATAGGGGTTTTGGTGATTATACGGGCAGCGATTTTCTGGACAGTTGGAGTTGAGTAGGGTGTTGCAGTAGTCTAGTAGGGAAGAGACAATGAACCAGAATCACAGCACTATCAGCAGTGAGTGAAAGACAGAAGCGGTTGTTGTTGCAAAGGAGGCAATAGGCGGATCTGATGATGTTGTTGATGTGGGTATGGAATTATTGGGTGCTGTTAAGGACAACACCCACACTCTGAGGGGTGGGGCAGACCAAATAGTTGTCTGTGGTGTCGGTGAAACAGAAATGCTTGGTGAGTGTGGACTTTAAGCCAATGAGGACTACCTCTACTTTGAAATTGAACAAGTATTCAATTCCCTGTAAAATGGAAATTCGGTAGAACAAAAAAAAAAAAGGCGACTAATCACTGCCGCTGTGAGAAATGTATTATTTGTCGGAGGTATTTGGAGAAACTGTCAGGCAGGTAGCTCAAGGTCATGCACGAGGAGAACCGGGATCTCCTGTCTGAGAGGCTGACAGGCTAACCACTAGGACACTGTTTAACCATGACTTATTCATATACATTATATATCCTCCTGAGCGCCAGCCATGTCTGCATTGGACATTTATTTTTGGTCTATTTATTTTGTCAGAGTTCGCAAAAAATGTCCCTGAAATACTAAACACAAATGTCCACCGCAGATGCTAATGTATGACCTAAGTATATACGTATGTATATATAAAATGATGCAATGTATTTGTACTGGGAAGTCAGGATTTCCAGGGTTTCATTTCGGAAATTTCAATTGGAACGCCCCCAGAAGTTGGATTTCCCCAAGTTGCATTCGAAGATGGTTGCTCTGAATGTAAACAATAATAAAAGCTTATGTAATATTTGGCTCTGCGTTGTGTATCGATCTTCCCTTACCGCCACCGCCAAAATGATGATTATTGGTCCTGTTCGACTGAGGCACTTGTATTATACCACATTGAAATTCATCGTCTCGATTACTGTAATGTGTTATTTTCGGGTCTCCCAATGTCTAGCAGGCCCAGGCCGACACCCGGAAAGCCAACCAACTCGACAACAAACCAGAATGAAGCCGGCAAGTTTGCCAGTCCCGCCAACCACCACGTGCACGCGCTACCACAAGTCACAACATCAGCCACGGCCCGCACTGGACCCAGCAGCCATGGGTGCGCACACCACAAACAAACAGTAGCAGAAACAGCAGCTGCAATACCCCCAGACAGCCAGCACCACTCGTTCAAATCAAAGCGATCGAAGAACCGGCAACCACACGCCAACAGGATAATGGAGACCAGCCATCGCCAGCTCGCCAGTCAGGCCAAACGCCAACATGCAAGCAAGAGACATCAACATCTCTTCCACGAAAAGACTCCGCGCCCCTCAGCCCAAACCCGCACAAACACACCACCGCCCAAACAACCAAGACACAGCACCTACACCAGACAAGGGGGCCGCTCTAAACTGGTGAAAGTTAATTAGAGATTATAATCATGCCTCTTACCTGGATAGTGTAAAGTTGTGGCCATAAACCGAAAATTTGGTCAACTTTGAGATCCATCTTAAACCATGGCAAAAAAGACAAAAAAATGTGCTGCATTTTATTTTTGTTTTTGTTTACTTCAAGGGAGATTGATTAATTCTTCATCTAAATGGGAAGATATAAACATCTCTTCAGTTGGCATCCCATCAAGAGCAGACATTGTACAGTGAGAGATTGTTATATTTTGTTTGTAGTTTGTATTTCATGTTGAGCACTGACAAGTACTGCTGCATGATGCTTAATGTTTCCCTGAAGCTTGACCTGTTTCGCAAACATCTTCTAAAAATCGCAAATCATTCTCCTTACATTCAGGTTAAAAAAATATGAGGTTCTGGATGATAATTTTTCCGAAAGTAGTGCTTGATGGCTCTCACAAAGTCTGCATGGCAAGTGTTATTGGTGCTCTTGAAGGGAAAAGCGAACATAGAGATGTGTCTGTGAAACAAATACGCTTACTATGCTTAAACTGATCCATCCATCCATTTTCTACCGCTTGTACCGTTCAAGGTCGCGGGGGGTGCTGGAGCCTATCTCAGCTGCTTCGGGCATCGCAGGGCCAACACAGATAGACAGACAACATTCACACACTAGGGCCATTTTAGTGTTGCCAATCAACCTATACCCATGTGTATGTCTTTGTAGGTGGGAGGAAGCCCCTAGTACCCAGAGTGAACCCACACAGACTCCACACAGAAAAATCCCAAGCCCAGGATTGAACTCAGGACCTTCGTATTGTGAGACACAATGATCAAAATATGTAAATATTACATGGTATTATGTGCCTATTACTACATAACATATGTACTCACAGCATGTATATACATACTTGCCAACCTTGAGACCTCCGATTTCGGGAGGCGTAGTTGGGGCGGGGTTGGGGAGTGGTTGGGGCGGGGGGCGTGTTTAAGAGTGGAGGAGTATAATTCACCAACTCGAGTTGGTGAATTATACTATATATATACATATATATATATATATATATATATATATATATATATGTATGAAATACTTGACTTACAGTGAATTCCAGCTATATATATTTCTTTTATTATATATATAAATAAAATAAATTGTTGAATTTCCGACGGCACCTATCAAATACACAGTAATAAAAACACAGTTGTTTTACTAACTGTACTGTGCTTGCTGGTTACTAAAAAAACAACAACAACACTTAGCTTTTCACTATTTGAGTAACATATCCTTCACAGATTTGTTGTAGACATCCGCAAATGAGAACGGGATGTTGCTTCCAGCTATCAGCTTAGCCATCTTTGTCTCAGCATAAGTTACACCATTGGGTCTCCATTTTGCGAGGTGGCCCGTAATACTGGGTTGTGAACGATGCTGCGCTGCGGACGCTTTGTGCTTCGCTGACCGTTCATGACTGAGTATATCCGTTCGGCCACCGTGTTCAATGGAGAAGTCGGTTCTACAAAATGTACAGGAAAAATACCCTTTGCTCTTTGAACTCTCCTGGATAAACTGAAATTCTTGTTTCCATTCGTTTTGGAACTTGCAAGCGTATTTCTTCATTTTGCTCGTCGACGGTGTAATATATTGGATTGGAGTCAATAACCAAGCGACGTGATGAAGTTACGTCTCTTTACTGTGGGCTTCATAACAGACTCCCTAATGCATATGTTCCTTGACTGCACTTAAATGTAGAATCTATTTATATTATTCTTATATTATATATTATATATATAATATATTAAATATATTATATTATTTATTATTATCATATTATCTTGTGAGCAAAGTGTGATGCTGAATTTCCCCAAGGGATCAATAAAGTACATTCTATTCTATTCTATGTACAGTAGATGGGAGTATTGTCCTGTTTAAAAGGGTCACAACATTGCTGAGTCAGGTCCGCATGAAGCTGGAGGGGGCGCGGCCTCTAGCTCCGCCTGAATTTCGGGAGAAAATTTGTCCCGGGAGGTTTTCGGGAGAGGTGCTGAATTTCGTGAGTCTCCCGGAAAATCCGGCAGGGTTGGCAAGTATGTGTATATAAAACATTGATGGATATTTTTAGAACACTTTATAAGTGGAATAGAGCAACTATTTGCTCCATTGTTAGGTGACTTTTGTTAACGTTTATTTACAACTTAGAATGCATGAAAACTAAAATTATATGTGTTCTTGTCTCACATAAGGAATGTGAATGATTAAACATTTTTAAAAATTCAGTTCCTCTTTAACTCGGCTGTAACATCATTCTCAGCTCGGACTTCCAACTTCTGAGGTTAATGGAACGTACCATTAGACTTGCTTTTCAAAACCAGATTTCCCTCCATTACGTAATAAATTGGTGATGTATTTATAAACAGGTGTTGCTTCATCTGGTAATTGTACATCCACTCCTGGTACTCCGTACACACCTGTGAACGACACCTGCTCATGTCTGCACAGCGCAAACATTGTGAGGCAGGAGGCATTGCACTGCTACTCACATGTCAACATCCAAAACATCCAAGGTGTTAAAACTATTTCTGTTTCTAAGAACCAGATACAAAGAGAAGTGAAAGATGACTGCAGTTGTATGTTGATTAATGAATGAGAAGCAAATAAGAGGAACCTTGTGTCACACACTTTGTGTTCTCTCAAGTATTCTGATCGTATATATGTTTATTTTCATGTCACTGACAGAGCGATCCCAGGAGAAAGTGAATGTTTTTTCCTGTCTCAGTTTACAAGCTTGTTTCCATTTTGTTGTGGATAAAAAGGCTAACAGCAGATTACCAAGTTAACTGTTGTTCCACACATCAGTCCTGATGTCTTGTGACCGACTCCTACAGTTTGGAATTGTTTTGGACACAAAACATGTGATATACTGCTTCTTGGTTCCAAGAGAATCATAAGGAATTCTACATCCGACAAAGACATTTCGGACAACTCCACACCTTCAAGTTTGTGGGAATAGTTTGCGAAATGTTCTTTCATCAGGATAAAATTGCAACATCTCCACATAGCAATTGTGCTATTTCTTTAACTTAAGCTGTTTGTTTACATGCTTATTATTTGTCTTAGTTATTTGGGCTTATTGGATCCTAATTAGAATAAAAACAAAAATCATATTTTAATGTGATGTACTTAGTCCATAAGTACACAAACGTGTGCTTCATGTCTAGTGACATGCAAATCTTTAGTTTTACACTTTTTTTTTCGAAATTCCATTGTATGTTATACTCTTTTGACATGACCAGAGAGCAATATAAGTGTCCATATGTCGGCATAAGACCCCAATTCAGTAGTGTACACAATTTTGGAAATAAGAGCTAAAAGGTGCTGTCCACGCATGTGGCCACTAAGGCCTTTTTAAGCTTTTTATCGCATACCGTGCATTCAGAAAATATTCACTGCGCTTCACTGTTTTCACATTTTGTTTTGTTATAGCCTTATTCCAAAAAATTAGTTATATATTTTTTCTCCTCAAAATACTTCAGGAAATACTTACCTTACCTTAATGACATTGTGAATATGATTTTTAGAAATAAAAGACTTAAACAAATTTATGTTGCTCAATACTTTACTGATTCACCTTTGGGATCAATTATAGCAGGGGTCGGCAGCCTTTACCACTCAAAGAGCCATTTCGACCCGTTTCACACAATGAGGAAGACAATGGGAGCCGCAACTATTCTCGCCAATATCTGCTGGTGGTCACCCAGATGACAAGAATAAGGTCATGCTATGAAGCCAATGCCTTAACCTTCTACAACATGTACAAACTGCTTGCCAGTCCAGCAACATGTTGTGAGAGGCTTCCGCAGATGCACGCACACGACTGGAAGGCATACTGGGTGACACAAAGTACACTGACGGTTGTGATATAAACAACTTTAACACTCCTACTAATATGCGCCACATTGTGAACCCACACAAAAGAAGAATGGCAAACATATTTCGGGAGAAAATCCTCACAGTAACACAACATAAACGCAACACAACAAATACCCAGTAACCTTTCCATCCATGACACTTCCTGACTATGTTATACACCCCGCTAGCAACCCCCCATCCACCCCCCCACCCCTGCGTGGTTGAGGTGGGCGGGGTTTGGAATTTTGCTTATCATTCACAAAAATTATGAAATACATGATGGCGGATAGATTTTTTTTAATGCATTGTACATATTAAATAAATTAGATCAAATATTTGCTTACAAAGGAGCCTATAGGAGCCTTTCACTCTGCCTATAGAGCCTCTAAAAAAAACAATCAAACATCTCCATCTGGGTTTTATTTACATGATGTAAGTATATATGTAATGTAGTAACGGGCACATTTATAACAACATTTAATATTTACATATTTTGATTATTTTAAGCATACACGGCCCATTTATTTCAAAGGCGCATCATCGTTTTTTCTTGATCACTGATTTTTGCTCACTGCAGGCTTTATAAGAGCCAACAAACATAATCAAACATCACTTACTGTATAAAGTCTGTTGTCATTAGGATGTTGACTGCTAGAATGTTCATGTAGTCCCGATTAGATGAAGAATGTTTCATAATCCTTGCAAAGAAACAGGGTAAGAGGTGGGGCGAACAAGTGCTTTTCGTCCCCAACAGTTCCAGGTCCTATATGGTGGTCAAAGTGTCCCACCTTGTTGTTTTATCACCTCTGCCATCTACTGTCAAGGTGAAATGCATTTTTTTGATGTACATTTAACTTACAGGGAGCAGGGAAGCGAAGAAACAGCCGGTCACTCATTGATATAAACATAGGGCTACACGGAAGTGATCACGGTGCCACTCATTGGCGTCGCCAGACAGATTCCACTAGGGCACGTGCCCAAGTGTTGATCTGCAATGCCCCAGTAAAAATTTCACCAATTAAAAAAAACCGCTTCAGAGTTTTAAGTCTACATAACATAGACTACAGCGCATATACTACTTAGTATGGTAATTGATTGCTACTGTATTCACTCCACGTAACAATGAGCACATGGCTAATTAAATTGGTAATTTATTCATGTGTGGATCTAGACTTCAGTTGAGAGAGAGAGAAAGAGAATGTGAATCACTGCTGAGGTAGGTAACGTAGGCCAACAACAATTTGTTAATTATATTATTTTGATTTTGACTTGACCCAAACTGTAACTCCTACATGGATATCAGAAAGTTATTCGCCCGCAGCAGGGAAGAAGCAGCGAGGAATGACAGATGTAAGAGAAGTCCATGCAAGCTAGGCAACATCATTGTCTTAAGTTGATGCTAAATTAGCTAACGTTATTCCTTGTATCAAGACAAACATATTCATTTGCTGTACGAGCTGTTCGGGGGAATATCCAATGAACATGAAACATAATGGCAGGGCACTTGGCGGTCCGATCCTCGGCTACAGAAGCTAGCTCTTGGGACGTGGAACGTCACCTCACTGGGGGGGAAAAGAGCCTGAGCTAGTGCGCGAAGTGGAAAAGTTCCGGCTGGATATAGTCGGACTCACTTCGACGCACAGCAAAGGCTCTGGAACCACTTCTCTCGAGAGGGACTGGACCCTCTTCCACTCTGGCGTTGCCGACAGTGAGAGGCGACGGGCTGGGGTGGCAATTCTGGCTGCCCCCCGGCTTAAAGCCTGCACGTTGGAGTTCAACCCAGTGGACGAAAGGGTAGCCTCCCTCCGCCTTCAGGTGGGGGGACGGGTCTTGACTGTTGTTTGTACTTACGCACCAAACGGCAGTTCAGAGTACCCACCCTTTTTGGGTACACTCGAGGGAGTACTGGAAAGTGCTCCCCCGGGTGATTCCCTTGTCCTAGTGGGGGACTTCAACGCTCATGTTGGCAACGACAGTGAAACCTGGAGAGGCGTGATTGGGAAGAATGGCCGCCCGGATCTGAACCAGAGAGGTGTTTTGTTATTGGACTTTTGTGCTCGTCACAATTTGTCCATTACAAACACCATGTTCAAACATAAGGGTGTCCATATGTGCACTTGGCACCAGGACACCCTAGGCCGCAGTTCCATGATCGACTTTGTAGTTGTGTCATCGGATTTGCGGCCTTATGTTTTGGACACTCGAGTGAAGAGAGGGGCGGAGCTTTCTACCAATCACCACCTGGTGGTGAGTTGGCTGCGATGGTGGGGGAGGATGCCGGACCGACCTGGCAGGCCCAAACGCATTGTGAGGGTCTGATGGGAACGTCTGGCAGAGTCTCCTGTCAGAAAAAGTTTCAATTTCCACCTCCGGAAGAACTTCGAACATGTCACGAGGGAGGTGCTGGACATTGAGTCCGAGTGGACCATGTTCCGCACCTCTATTGTCGAAGCGGCTGATCGGAGCTGTGGCCGCAAGGTAGTTGGTGCCTGTCGGGGCGGCAATCCTAAAACCCCTTGGTGG
This sequence comes from Nerophis ophidion, assembly GCF_033978795.1. Lineage (NCBI taxonomy): Eukaryota > Metazoa > Chordata > Actinopteri > Syngnathiformes > Syngnathidae > Nerophis > Nerophis ophidion. The sequence continues at coordinate 58,482,211 of NC_084613.1, forward strand.
ACACCAGCGGTGAGGGATGCCGTCAAGCTGAAGTAGGAGTCCTATTGGGTCCTTATGGCTCATAGGACTCCGGAGGCAGTGGACAGGTACCGACAGGCCAAGCGGTGTGCGGCTTCAGCGGTCGCTGAGGCAAAAACTCGGACATGGGACTTCCGGACGGCTTCGAAGCGATTCTGGACCACCGTCCGCCGCCTCAGGAAGGGGAAGCAGTGCATTATCAACACCGTGTATGGTGCGGATGGTGTTCTGCTGACCTCAACTAGGGATGTTGTGGATAGGTGGAAGAAATACTTCGAAGACCTCCTCAATCCCACCAACACGTCTTCCTATGAGTAATCAGTGCCTGGGGAATCTGTGGTGGAATCTCCTATTTCTGGGGCTGAGGTCGCTGAGGTAGTTAAAAAGCTCCTCGGTGGCAAGGCCCCGGGGGTGGACGAGATCCGCACGGAATTCCTTAAGGCTCTGGATGCTGTGGGGCTGTCTTGGTTGACAAGACTCTGCAGCATCGCGTGGACATCGGGGGCAGTACCTCTGGATTGGCAGACCGGGGTGGTGGTTCCTCTCAGCCTTCCCGGTAAGGTTTATTCAGGTGTACTGGAGAGGAGGCTACGCCGGATAGTCGAACGTCGGATTCAGGAGGAACAGTCTGGTTTTCGTCCTGGCCGTGGAACTGTGGACCAGCTCTATACTCTCGGCAGGGTTCTTGAGGGTGCATGGGAGTTTGCCCAACCAGTCTACATGTGCTTTGTGGACTTGTAGAACGCATTCGACCGTGTCCCTCGGGAAGTCCTGTGGGGAGTGCTCAGAGTATGGTGTATCGGACTGTGTTATTGTGGCGGTCCGCTCCCTGTACGATCAGTGCCAGATCTTGGTCCGCATTGCCGGCAGTAAGTCGAACACATTTCCAGTGAGGGTTGGACTCCGCCAAGGCTGTCCTTTGTCACTGATTCTGTTCATAACTTTTATGGACAGAATTTCTAGGCGCAGTCAAGGCGTTGAGGGGTTCCGGTTTGGTGACCGCAGGATTAGGTCTCTGCTTTTTGCAGATGATGTGGTCCTGATGGCTTCATCTGACCGGGATCTTCAGCTCTCACTGGATCGGTCTGCAACCGAGTGTGAAGCGACCGGAATGAGAATCAGCACCTCCAAGTCCGAGTCCATGGTTCTCGCCCGGAAAAGGGTGGAGTGCCATCTCCGGGTTGGGGAGGAGCCCCTGCCCCAAGTGGAGGAGTTCAAGTACCTAGGAGTCTTGTTCGCGAGTGGGGGAAGAGTGGATCGTGAGATCGACAGGCGGATCGGTGCGGCGTCTTCAGTAATGCGGACGTTGTACCGATCCGTTGTGGTGAAGAAGGAGCTGAGCCGGAAAGCAAAGCTCTCAATTTACTGGTCGATCTACGTTCCCATCCTCACCTATGGTCATGAGCTTCCCTAGGGAGGTGTTTAGAGCACGTCCAACCAGTAGGAGGCCACGGGGAAGACCCAGGACAAGTTGGGAAGACTATGTCTCTCGGCTGGCCTGGGAACGCCTCGGGATCCCCCGGGAAGAGCTAGACGAAGTGGCTGGGGAAAGGGAAGTCTGGGTTTCCCTGCTTAGGCTGTTGCCCCCGCGACCCGACCTCGGATAAGCGGAAGAAGATGGATGGATGGATGGATGGATGGATGGAAACATAATGTTGGTTATTGTCTGCTGGTTCTGTTTAGGACCTCTGCATCAATGATGATTTGGAGTAAGCACGTGTGAGTTGAGTGCTTCTCAAATGGAAGAAAAACATTTTTCCATATCATCAAGTCGTGAGCCAAATTTTTAAATCATTCAAGTTTATTTCACAGAAAAATAGCACAGTAGACTTGTGTTGTTTATCGGTGTGATTTTGACAAAAATAATCTTGTTTTGTCACCAGAAAAATGGCTACAGATAAAGCATCTGGTTTTGTTTCAAGAAAAAATAGTAACATTTCTGTATTTGTTTTCAGAAAGATGGCTGAAAATATCGGGTTTTGTTGCCCCATTTAGATTTAAAAAAATATATATTTACATGTCTGTCCTGAGTCCTCCTCCAACTTGTTAGTCGGTTTGCCTTTTGCTAAAATACTCACTAATAGTCACTAGAAAAATGGCTAAAAATATCTGGTTTTGTTGCCACAATTTGATTTTTTTCTCTCTAAACTTTTTTTTTTTTCATGCACACATCTGACTGCGACTCACTGAAAATGACACACAATCCACTTTTATGTCACGACCCACCAGTTGGGAACCACTGGTCAACTGTATAACAGTTACTGTAATATTTCCATTTCTGTCCAGAGTGATTGACCACTTTGCAAAAATAAAAACGAGACGTTACAGTTTACTTCTCAGAAAATGATTCCCTGAACAGACACACAACAGTTGTTCATTTATTCTACTACTGGGGCTTTATTGTTTTGTGTATATTTTATAGTTTTGTGTATCTGAAATAGGATTAGCATCATTGCCATAAATGGAAATTAAATAATATAAAAGAACCCAGAGATGTAGGGGTGCTTTATTTTTTGTTTTACTTTTGTAGATGTTAAATTTGCAGATGATTACTGCAATATATATTTCAAAAAGATTCATTGCTCTTCCTTTTTGCTTTTACCAGTAGCAGTTTAGAAGTCTGGAGTAAAAAAGTGCACAAGTAGGTCAAATGCATTAGTTAATTTCAGGTGGTTAATCAAAGATCCATACAACATAATCTGATATGATTTCATAGTTTAAAGCACTATTTATGTATTTTTTATGATAAATAAGTGCCAAAAATGTTTTTGCTTGCGCGCTTTGCACGCTCACATGAATTATTTGTGCCCCAGTTGTGCCCCAGTACAGTATTAGGTCTAGTGACGCCCCTGGTGCCACTATAAATAGTTTGTCTGCGTTAACATTTTTCTAACAATATCACTAAGACTTGGTTAATATTTAAGTCTCAAAATGTAAATTGAGTATTGTTGACGCTTTTTGAAAGGTTATTTATCGGATTTCATGGGCAGAATAGTGGAGCGCCCATTGCTTCCGCTGAAAGCGGACTTTTATTTACATTTATTTAATATTTAGAATGATTTTTAAAAATCCCTTCGTCGTCATGTCTTTCATAATGATTGTAAATGATAGGCAAAGATCCCCTTTAACCAAAAAACAATTCGACCATTCAAATTCACGTAAAAGTATGGTCTGCAGTTTAATATTTGTATATGATACAACTATGGGTCTAAGACTGGGACTTTAGCTTGGTCTGTGTTTCTTTCTATATTCATGTCAGTATTTGTTTGCGATAATTCCATGCTGGGACCATCAGAGTTGCATTCATTTCCAACACAAAAAAACAAATATATTTTTTTTAATATAACCACAATAGTAATAAAGTTGAGAGGCAATAAAGCAACGACGCACGGCAAAAAAAAAAAACTAGACGTTGTATTACTACAGTTATTTTAGAAGCTGCAAAGATACAGAGAGCTGGACAAAAATGGCTTTGTCTCCCCTGCAGAGACCTCATAAATCCCACAACAGTAAACTACAAAGCCAAGTACATCTTTCAGAAATATCACCTTGCTTTGTCTTTCTCTTCAGAGGAACTGTTTACTAGCAGCTATAGAACCATGTTGACGTGAAATTGACTCATAGTAAGTTCTTAGTTTTGAGAGACATGGATGCTTTTTTGCAGCTGCACTGTGGTCGAGCTGCTGTAGTGATTTGAGAGGACTTGCAATCATCCATTTTCTACCGTTTGGCCCTTTTTGGGGCCGCGGGAGGTCCTGGAGCCTATCTCAAATGCTTTCGGGCACAGTGGTTAGTGCATGTGCCTCACAATACGAAGGTCCTGAGTTCGATCACAGGCTTGGGGTCTTCCTGTTGTCATGTCTGGGATCATGTTTTGTTTAGGTTATGTTCTGTTTGGGTTTTGGACTCTTTTTGTTCCTGCTTTTTCACTCTGTGACAGACTCGTGCCGTGGGGTTCTTTGTAGGACTGATGTAAGTGAGCCAAGCGTGGTTGCCAGGTTACAATCTTGTATTTTTATTTTTTGTTTTAAAGTCTCCCTCTTCTGCTCTGCCT